>NW_028319291.1:195000-495000 GCF_062004578.1 Staurois parvus | reverse complement strand
TGTGCATTATTTATTGATTTCTTTCAGGTACTTATATAGCGCCATCAATTTACACAGCACTTTACATATATATTGTACATTCACATCAGTCCCTAACCCTCAAGGGGCGTACAGTCTAAGGTCCCTAACCCTCAAGGGGTGTACAATCTAAGGTCCCTAACCCTCAAGGGGGGTACAATCTAAGGTCCCTAACCCTCAAGGGGTGTACAATCTAAGGTCCCTAACCCTCAAGGGGGGTACAATCTAAGGTCCCTAACCCTCAAGGGGGGTACAATCTAAGGTCCCTAACCCTCAAGGGGGGTACAATCTAAGGTCCCTAACCCTCAAGGGGTGTACAATCTAAGGTCCCTAACTCACATTCATACATACACATACTAGGGCCAATTTAGACAGGAGACAATTCACCTACCAGGACTGTGGGAGGAAACCGGAGTACCCGGAGGAAACCCACGCAGGCACAGGGAGAACATGCAAACTCCAGGCAGGTGGTGCCATGGTTGGGATTTGAACCAACGACCCGAGTACTGCCAGGTGGAAGTGCTAACCATTTAGCCCGTGTGCTGCCCTCACTTCATTGCTTTGTAACGTTAAGGAGGAACTCCGGCTTTCCCTTCAGTCTTGCACAGTGGTACTGCCTCCCGTCCTGGACTGGAATGGCTTACTTTGGTTTCACTGCACACTGTGAGCTGCTCACAATGTGCATTAGAAGCTGCAGCAAGTCAGACAGGCTTGAAGGATATCCAGCATCATCTAGCTCATTCCTCCCCCGCCTGTCTGTTCCTGGCCCCGCCCCTTTTCTTTTGCTCTTGGAGATTCCGCATCACATGTGCAAACGCAGCCTGCCTAAGAACACCCACTTCTCCAGACTGACGCCCACCCATCAAGCCATTTTGATATTTGCAAAACTCCTCCTAAGGGCTGTGATGTTTACAAGAAGCTATGTACAGCACCCTGCCCAGCCCCTCCCACCATGATCTGATTGCATTGCCTAGAGAAGCACAGTGACCCAGTGATGACATCACTGGGTCTAAAATTACAGTTGTGCTCAAAAGTTTGCCTCCCCTTGGAGAATTATTTATTTATTCCAGGTGCCTATATAGCGGAAACCGGAGTACCCGGAGGAAACCCACGCAGGCACAGGGAGAACATGCAAACTCCAGGCAGGTGGTGCCATGGTTGGGATTTGAACCAACGACCCGAGTACTGCCAGGTGGAAGTGCTAACCATTTAGCCACTGTGCTGCCCTGCCTGTCTTTTTCCAGAGCAGCCAGTATTTCTTCTGAGGTGACCTGTGGGGTTTTCTTTGTATTCCGAACAATTCTTCTGGTAGCTGTGGCTGCAGTCGTTCTTGGTCTACCTGACCCTGGCTTGGTATGCAGAGATCCCCGAATTTTCTTGGTAAGTGATTGAACAGTACTGGCTGCCATATTCAAAGCTTTTGATATATATTTTATATCCTTTTCCACATTTGTTAAAGCTCCATTACCTTGTTACGCAGGTCATTTGACAGTTCTTTTCTGCTCCCCATGGCTCAGTATCTAGCCTAGTCAGTGCTTCCATGTAAGAGCTAACAAATTCATTGACTATTTATACACTGACACTAACTGCAATTTAAACAGCCACAGATGTGGGACATTAACCTGTAATTGCCATTTTAACCCATGTTGTCACCTTGTGTGTCTGTACCAAGGCCAAACATTCCAGGGGGCGGAGACTTCTGATCCAGGGGGCGGAGACTTCTGATCCAGGGGCGGAGACTTCTGATCCGGGCCATTTGGGTGATTTCTGTTATCATTATGGTTTCAGAAGTTGCCAAACAACTGTGTGATAATAAATGGCTTCATATGATCACTATCCTTAAAGTGTTACTAAACCCCCAACAGTACAATCAGTATGTATTTGCAGTAAAGCATGCTTGTTATACTCGCTGTGGAACCTAAGGTTTTAATCCTCTGCTTTGTGTAAAAACACTGTTTGATCCTGTCTTCTCTGATCCTCCCCTTCTTCCAGTGTCCCCCTCTTATCTCCTGATGAGACATATTGTGTGAAGACGCTCTGCACTTGCTCAGTTTGGTGTGTATTGCTAGAGAGTTTTTTTTTCTTGGGAGAGTGCATGTGATCAGCTCTGTCCAGACAGAGGTCAGGGGTCATGCAGCCTCGTTGGACAGTCAGAGGAGAATGAGAACTCCACCTACAAGCATTAACCAATGCTTAGCTGGACACTGATAGAAGTCACAAGACTGATCTAGACTGCTGATGAGAAAAGGTATTTAGCAATTTATATTTACTAAAATAATTGCACTTCCATGTTCTGTGTAATGTGGGAGAGCGGATATAGTGAATGCAGGATCCGGGGAGACCAGATATAGTGAATGCAGGGTCCGGGGAGACCAGATATAGTGAATGCAGGGTCCGGGGAGAGCGGATATAGTGAATGCAGGATCCGGGGAGACCAGATATAGTGAATGCAGGGTCCGGGGAGACCAGATATAGTGAATGCAGGGTCCGGGGAGAGCGGATATAGTGAATGCAGGGTCCGAGGAGACCAGATATAGTGAATGCAGGGTCTGGGGAGACCAGATATAGTGAATGCAGGGTCTGGGGAGACCAGATATAGTGAATGCAGGGTCTGGGGAGACCAGATATAGTGAATGCAGGGTCCGGGGAGACCAGATATAGTGAATGCAGGGTCCAGGGAGAGCGGATATAGTGAATGCAGGGTCCGGGGGAGAGCGGATATAGTGAGTGCAGGGTCCGGGGAGAGAGGATATAGTGAATGCAGGGTCCAGGGAGAGCGGATATAGTGAGTGCAGGGTCCCGGGAGAGAGGATATAGTGAATGCAGGGTCCAGGGAGAGCGGATATAGTGAGTGCAGGGTCCCGGGAGACCAGATATAGGGAATGCAGGGTCCAGGGAGACCAGATATAGGGAATGCAGGGTTTGGGGAGACCGGATATAGTGAATGCTGGGTCCGGGGAGACCAGATATAGGGAATGCGGGGTCCGGGGAGACCAGATATAGTGAATGCAGGGTCCAGGGAGACCGGATATAGTGAATGCAGGGTCCGGGGAGAGCGGATATAGGGAATGCAGGGTACTGGGAGACCAGATATAGGGAATGCAGGGTACTGGGAGACCAGATATAGTGAATGCAGGGTCCGGGGAGAGCGGATATGGTGAATGCAGGGTCTGGGGAGAGCGGATATGGTGAATGCAGGGTCCGGGGAGACAAGATATAGGGAATGCAGGGTACTGGGAGACCAGATATAGTGAATGCATTGTCCGGGGAGACCAGATATAGTGAATGCAGGGTCCGGGAAGACCAGATATAGTGAATGCGGGGTCCGGGGAGAGCGGATATGGTGAATGCAGGGTCCGGGGAGACCAGATATAGGGAATGCAGGGTCCGGGGAGACCGGATATAGGGAATGCGGGGTCCGGGGAGAGCGGATATGGTGAATGCAGGGTCCGGGGAGACCAGATATAGTGAAAACAGGGTCCGGGGAGACCAGATATAGTGAATGCAGGGTCCGGGGAGACCAGATATAGTGAATGCAGGGTCCGGGGAGACCAGATATAGTGAATGCGGGGTCCGGGGAGACCGGATATAGTGAATGCAGGGTCCGGGGAGACCGGATATAGTGAATGCAGGGTCCGAGGAGACCAGATATAGTGAATGCAGGGTCTGGGGAGACCAGATATAGTGAATGCAGGGTCTGGGGAGACCAGATATAGTGAATGCAGGGTCCAGGGAGAGAGGATATAGTGAATGCAGGGTCCAGGGAGAGAGGATATAGTGAATGCAGGGTCCAGGGAGAGCGGATATAGTGAATGCAGGGTCCAGGGAGAGCAGATATAGTGATTGCAGGGTCCCGGGAGACCAGATATAGTGAATGCAGGGTCCAGGGAGACCGGATATAGTGTATGCAGGGTCCGGGGAGACCAGATATAGGGAATGCAGGGTACTGGGAGACCAGATATAGTGAATGCAGGGTCCGGGGAGACCAGATATAGTGAATGCAGGGTCCGGGGAGACCGGATATAGTGAATGCAGGGTCCGGGGAGACCGGATATGGTGAATGCAGGGTCCGGGGAGAGCGGATATGGTGAATGCAGGGTCCGGGGAGAGCGGATATGGTGAATGCAGGGTTCGGGGAGACCAGATATAGTGAATGCAGGGTCCGGGGAGACCAGATATAGTGAATGCGGGGTCCGGGGAGAGCGGATATGGTGAATGCAGGGTCCGGGGAGACCGGATATAGGGAATGCGGGGTCCGGGGAGAGCGGATATGGTGAATGCAGGGTCCGGGGAGACCGGATATAGGGAATGCGGGGTCCGGGGAGATCAGATATAGTGAATGCAGGGTCCGGGGAGACCAGATATAGTGAATGCAGGGTCTGGGGAGACCAGATATAGTGAATGCAGGGTCTGGGGAGACCAGATATAGTGAATGCGGGGACCGGGGTTTAGAAACACTTTAAATGCTTATCCTTAAAAAAAAGTTTTTTGGCATGATCAGTCATATTTTCAATATTAATGCCAAAATGTCATGATTTCTGCCAGGGGATGCAAACTTTTGAACATAGCTGTAAGTATTTAATGAAAATGGAAAGTTTTTATGTAAATGATGATGAGGAAGGGGGGGGGGGTAAAACCTAAGTACTGCAAGTGTTAAGTGCTCGCTATGGGTAGAGGAAGTACAGTCCTCAGTCTCTGACCATCTACATACACTTTCATTGTACTCTGTTGTTTCTGGGAAGTTGTGGGCTATAATCTGTCAGTTGTGGCTTCTTAGTTCCCTATGAATTGTGGTCTCTCTAAGGCCGGCCATAGATGATACCATTTTCTTTCCTTCCACCACGGGTGGAAGGACAGAAAATCACTTGATTCCCCCATTGACACAGTCAGTGCTGGTGGGGGAATCCCTCCTGCGTTGCTGTATCATTCTCCCGGCAGGTTCAGCCTTCTCGGCTGGCAGAACGCAATGATCCCTGCTGGCAGCTATAGCCACCAGCGGTGATTGTATGCAAAATATCTGATAGGCTGGTTGCACTGAAGTCGATCAATGGATCAACTTCAGGACAAGCAGCCTGGCCATAGATGGATCAAATGTTGACCGGAATCCATCCATGACCGGCTTAAGGCAGCCCATAGATATTCATCTCGTGGGTTGAACAAAAAAAAAAACCCTGATTGCCCCATCCGCACATTTGATGTGGATGAGGGAATCCTTCCCGCTAAGTGATTGTATTCTGACCGCAGGAAGACTTCACAATATTTATTCCAGGTACTTATATAGCACCATCAATGTACGCAGCACTTTACATATATATTGTACATTCACATCAGTCCCGAACCCTCAAGGGGTGTACAATCTAAGGTCCCTAACTCACATTCATACATACACATACTAGGGACAATTTAGATAGGAGCCAATTCACCTACCAGCATGTCTGTGGAGGCGGGAGGAAACCGGAGTACCTGGAGGAAACCCACGCAGGCACAGGGAGAACATGCAAACTCCAGGCAGGGGGTGCTGTGGTTGGGATTCGTACCGACGACCCGAGTACTGCCAGGCGGAAGTGCTAACCATTTAGCCTGTGCTGATCAGTGCTGCAGGCCATAGCCAGCGGTGCTGATCGAACGAGGAAAAATCTGACAGGGTGGTTGTATAGAAATGAATTGGTAGTTCAGCTTCTGTATAGCCAGCATGCCCACACATGGATCGAAATCCGTCAGGTTCAGCAAGGACCGGCTCAGTTTTGATCCATGTATGGCAGGTTTAAGGCTGGCTAGGATCACAGAGGTGAATGTGCGTTTCTGAATGATTTTTTGCGCATGTTTATTTTTAATGGTCCGCCCTACACTCAACAAATACACCGGACCAGGGGCGGACTGACCATTTGGGAACTCGGGCACTGCCCGAGGGCCCGGGGTCAGTAGGGGGCCCCATGAGATGCCCCTGGTACCTTTTTCATAGGCTTTTTTGAGTTTGGGCAAGGACACAGGGGCCCCATGATCCCCTATTGCCCAGGGGCCCCATGAGTTGTCAGTCTGCCCCTGCACCAGACTAGCTTTATGTACCTTTTCTTGGGCATTGAGCTTCGTGCGGTTTTTAACCGCGTCTTTTGACCTACACAAAAAACCCACGTCTGCTCATGGCATCTGGGAGGCCACTAACGATGAATGGCACTGCGAGTGCGACATGCCGCTTCGTGAACAAAACGAGTCCCCATCATAATCCCAGCTTACACCGGAGTCCCCATTACATCAGGGTCTCCATCAGAATACCCCTTTAATCAGAATGTCCATCAGAGTCTCTTATTACATGAGGGTCCCCATCAGAGTCCTTGCTTACTTCGGAGTCCCCTTACATCAGAGTCCCTGTTTACATCAGGTTCTCCATCAGAATACCCCTGACATCAGTGTCCCCATCAGAGTCCTCCTTACATCTGAGTCCCCATAAGCGTCTCTGTTTAAATCAGGATCCCCATTGCAGCTTCGTGAACAAAACGAGTCCCCATCATAATCCCTGCTTACATCGGAGTCCCCCTTACATCGGAGTGTCCCCATCAGAGTCCCTGTTTACATAATGGTCCCAATCAGAATACCTCTTACATTGCAGTCCACATCAGAGTCTCCCCTTACATCAGGGTGCCCATCAGAGTCTCCCCTTACATCAGGGTGCCCATCAGAGTCTCCCCTTACATCAGGGTGCCCATCAGAGTCTCCCCTTACATCAGGGTGCCCATCAGAGTCTCCTCTTACATCAGGGTGCCCATCAGAGTCTCCCCATACATCAGGGTGCCCATCAAAGTCTCTCCTTGCATCTGGGTCCCCATCAGAGTCCCCCCTTACATCAGGGTGCCCATCAGAGTCCCCCCTTACATCAGGGTGCCCATCAGAGTCCCCCCTTACATCAGGGTGCCCATCAGAGTCCCCCCTTACATCAGGGTGCCCATCAGAGTCCCCACTTACATCAGGGTGCCCATCAGAGTCCCCCCTTACATCAGGGTGCCCATCAGAGTCTCCCCATACATCAGGGTGCCCATCAGAGTCTCTCCTTGCATCTGGGTCCCCATCAGAGTCCCCCCTTACATCAGGGTGCCCATCAGAGTCCCCCCTTACATCAGGGTGCCCATCAGAGTCCCCCCTTACATCAGGGTGCCCATCAGAGTCCCCCCTTACATCAGGGTGCCCATCAGAGTCCCCCCTTACATCAGGGTGCCCATCAAAGTCTCTTCTTACATCAGGGTCCCCATCAGAGTGTCTTGTTTTTTGGAAAGGGTCAGGGACTTTTTTAAACGCAAAATGTTGCGCTTTTGGTTCTATAGACTTCAATGGAGACGCTGCAGAAAAGCATGTAGTGTGTTTTTGATGTGTTTTTGATGCATTTTTGATGCATTTTTGATGCGTTTTGTGTTTTATTCTGCCCAGCAACAAGTTGAAAAAAGAAAAAAAAATGCGAAACACATCAAAAAACATATCAAAAACGCAAAACGCACTGCATAAACGGATCAAACGCAAACTGCATAGGTGTGAACCTACCCTAATGGCTTTCTGCACAATAATAGTTGCTGATCCATTCTCTGCGCCTTTGTGACTTACTAGCAATTACACCTGTCCTGTGTGAGCTCATGGGACGCGTTCCGGGACTTTTATCCTTTTAACATTCTAATAATGAAACAAACGAGCTTAGCGCTACCCCCAGGCTGTTGTCATCATACAGCGGTTGTCAGCCTCCCAGCTGGACTCCATCAGCCCCATTCACTTGCTTCTCGAAAAAGTCAACGCTGGCGTCCATACATAATCCGCAGATTTCATTTATTAAAGCGGTATTAAACCCAAAACCAAAAATGTCATATATTGCAACTTAGCAATCATTAGATATGGTGGCTGCATTATGCAGGCCATAGACAGGTCGAAAATCGGCCGAAAAAAAATTGGCCGATTTTCACACCATTAGTGGGTTAATTGGTCGACTGTTTTTTGGGGTTTTGGCACTTTTTTTATCGGTTATGTTGGAAATTTTGCGGCCGATTTTGACGATCGGTTGATTTCCCCGGCAATGATGGGCATGAGCCGTGATCTGCAAGAAGAAGAAGAAGAAGAAAAAAAAGAAGAAGAAGAATTCCAGTCCACTATTATATTTTATATGAAAAAGTCTTGCAGTTGCAACAATGTATCCATTTATATCCGAATAAAAACATCTGTATCCAAAATGGATACAAATGGATACATTGCTGCAACCACAAGACTTTTTCATATAAAGTATAATAGTGGAGCTCTCTGCAGGGACAGAAGTAATTATGGGGTTAAATGCCGGCCGTAGACTGGATGAAAATCGGCCGATTTTTTTTACCGTTGGTGATAACATCGGCCAATCGAATGACTGATTTTTATCTCTTTTTTTAAAAATTGGCCGGTTTTCGAACTGTCTATGGCCTGCATTAGTTCTCTTTTTTTAGGCTTCCCCCTCTGTTTTCACCTGGTGATCTGACCAGTAACACACCTCCTGTATTACAGCGCCCCCACTGAGCACAGCAGACAGCAGCATTGTCAGTCCGGGGGGAGGGGAGTGTTAGATGTACTAGCAGGTTTAGATACACTAGCAATTTGAAGCCAAATTCCAGCTAATACTTAAACCTGAGTTCCAGCTGAATACAAAAAGAAAAAAGTCAGTAGCTACAAAAACTGTGGCTGCTGACTTTTAAAATACAGACACTTACCTGTCCCTCAGTCCTGCGACGTCCTCACCACGGCTGGTTTCACCGGCTGTCTTCTCTTCCTGGTGCCGGCATCTTTAGTGTGGGCCCCCGGCTGTGACAGTTTGCGGCTTCACAGCCAGGTGCCCACTGCGCATGCGTGAGAAGCGCTGCGCTTTGTGAATGGCCCTGTAGTCTTCTGGGACCTGTCACGTGTCCCAAAAGACTATGGGGAGGGAGAGGGAGGACAAATTCCACTTCTGATTGCAGCGGAAGTGGGAGTGGGTACAACAACTGCAGTACAGACATGTTACAAAAGATGGTCAGAGATTTCAGACTTGTTACAATAAATGGTCAGAGACTGGGAACATGCTACAGGGGTTGTCGGAAACTGAGAAAGTACTTCACCAGACAGGCAGGGGTGCTCAACTAACATGATATAGGGGGCCCTGACATGACCAAAGGGCCACACATAATATTCAGTTAATATTATACTATAGAAAGATGCAGCTATGCTACAGGAGATGTTCGAAGACTGCAGGTATGCTGTATGAATTGTAGACTGGGGACATGCTTCAGAACACAATCTTAGACTGGGGGCATGCTTCAGGAGACCATAATAGTCGGACATGCTTCAGGAGACCATGATAGACTGGGGACATGCTTCAGAAGACCATGGTAGACTGGGGACATACTTCAGGAGACCATGATAGACTGGGGACATGCTTCAGGAGACCATGATAGACTGGGGACATGCTTCAGGAGACCATGATAGACTGAGGACATGCTTCAGGAGACCATGAGAGACTGGGGACATGCTTCAGGAGACCATGATAGACTGGGGACATGCTTCAGGAGACCATGATAGACTGGGGACATGCTTCAGGAGACCATGATAGACTGGGGACATGCTTCAGGAGACCATGATAGACTGGGGACATGCTTCAGGAGACCATGATAGACTGGGGACATGCTTCAGGAGACCATGATAGACTGGGGACATGCTTCAGGAGACTATGGTAGACTCGGGACATGCTTCAGGAGACCATCGTAGACTGGGAACATGCCTCAGGAGACCATCATAGACTGGCACATGCTTCTGGAGAACCTTATAGACTGGAGACATGCTTCTGGAGAACCTTATAGACTGGAGACATGCTTCAGAAGACAGTCATAAACTGGGGACATGCTGCAAGAGACCTTCATAGACTGGAGACATGATTCAGGAGACCATCATAGACTGGAGACATGTTTCAAGAGAACATTATAAACTGGAGACATTCTTCAAAGACAGTCATAGACTGGGGACATGCTGCAGGAGACCTTCATAGACTGGAGACATGATTCAAGAGACCATGATAGACTGGGGACATGCTTCAGGAGACCATGATAGACTTTGGACATGCTTCAGGAGACCATGATAGACTGGGGACATTCTTCAGAAGACTATGGTAGAATCAGGACATGCTTCAGGAGACCATCGTAGACTGGGAACATGCCTCAGGAGACCATCATAGACTGGCACATGCTTCTGGAGAACCTTATAGACTGGAGACATGCTTCAGAAGACAGTCATAAACTGGGGACATGCTGCAAGAGACCTTCATAGACTGGGGACATGCTTCAGGAGACCATGATAGGCTGGGGACATGCTTCAGGAGACCATGATAGACTGGGGACATGCTTCAGGAGACCATGATAGACTGGGGACATGATTCAGAAGACCATAATAGACTGGGGGCATGCTTCAACGGACCATCATTGACTGGAGACATGCTTCAGGAGACCATCATAGACTGGGGACATGCTTCAAAGGACCATCATAGACTGTAGAAATGCTTCAGGAGATCATCATAGATTGGAGACATGCTTCAACAGATCATCATGAATGGGGACATAAATCAGGAGACCAGCATAAACTGGGACATGATTCAGGAGACCATCATAAACTGGGGCATGATTCAGGAGATGATCATAGACTGGGGACATAATTCAGGAGGCCATCGTAGACTGGGGACATAATTCAGGAGGCCATCGTAGACTGGGGACATGATTCAGGAGGCCATCGTAGACTGGGGACATGATTCAGGAGGCCATTGTAGACTGGGGACATGCTTCAGGAGATCACTACTAAAGAATATTTTCCCTTCGCTGGTATGAGTAAGCACAAAAATACATATTTTTCAAGGACCCCAAGACCAAGCCGCACAATAATTGCCAAAGGGGCCACAGGTTGGACATCCGGGAGCTAGATGCATGCTGTCTCTGTATTGTAGCCCGGAAATGGTGACATGCTGCTTACTCACTGTATGTGACCTATCATTGTCTTATGAGCTATCATTCTCTATTCACTCTCTAGCAGACACTGAATATGGCCACGTCATGGTTGTCAATGGCAGGTTCACTTTAAAGAAGGTCTCATCCATTGCCCCTCCCCCACATTCCTGTAACATGTCTGAGATTCCCTCGGATTTTCCCAGGATATTGAAGATCCTGCTCCTGGAGGCAGTCTGACCCAAATTTTCTCTCTGCAAGTCTCTTCACTGGGTCTATGGAAGGGTTTACAACCACTTTAAGCCGGCAATAGATGGATCAAATCTTGGCCCGGTTCAAGCTGGAGTAGCCCGAGATTTGATCCATCTATGGCTGGTTGTACTGAAGTCTGTGGGATTTTTTTCATACGATCACTGCCAGTGATCGTATAGCCCCCCGCAGTGATCATTGTATTCTGCCAGTGGGGAAGACTCCCCTTCAGGAGAACACAATATTGCTATGGGAGGGATTCCTATATCAAAACTCAGGCTAGATTCACACATATGCAGGTTGCGTTTGAGCCATTTCTGCGTTGCGTTTTGCGTTTTTGCACCTGCTTTTTTGATGCTTTTTTTTTCTTGTTGCTAGGCAGATTTAAAACGCATCAAAAACGCGGCAAAAAAACAGCACATGCTTTTCTGCCACGGCTCCATTGAAGTCTATAGAACCAAAAAACGTAACTTTGTTTTGGTGGTATTTATTCACCACTGGCGTTTTTTTTTTTTTGCTATATAAATGAAAAAGTCCAAACATTTAAAAAAATTAAAAAAGTCCCTGACCCTTTCCAAAAAACGCACTGGGCGAAAACGTGAAATGTGTATGTGTTCCATAGGAAATCATGTTAAATGGACTGTACTGCGTTTCTGCAAAATGCTACTGAAAATGCTTAGGTGTGAACCTGGAGTAAGGCTGGCCATACATTATAAAATTGTCTTGTACGATTTTCCTTTTTAGATTTACTAAAACCACATAATCTGAGGCAGGGGCGGACTGACCATTTGGAAACTCGGGCACTGCCCGAGGGCCCGGGGTCAGTAGGGGACCCCATGAGATGCCCCTGGTACCTTTTTCATAGGCTTTTTTGAGTTTGGGCAAGGACACAGGGGCCCCATGATCCCCTATTGCCCGGGGGCCCCATGAGTTGTCAGTCCGCCCCTGATCTGAGGTCATACTGGAACACTTTCAATTTGTATGCAATCAGACAGGCCCTTGCACTACGTAGTTAAAGGTAAAGACAATTGAATAAGAAAATCGTATAATATATGGCCAGCTTGGCTGGGTTGATTGGGGGGAATCGAGCTCTTTTCTTTCCTTTGACCTCTATTGGAAGGAAAGCCAATTGCATAATCTATGGCCTGCATTAGAGTCCTCGATAACAGTGGAGGTGTGCAGAGGACACAGGAGAGAGCCGAATTTCTAACAAGATCAACTGGTATTTTTTTTCACACTCTCACTTTCAGTGGTTTAGTTAAGAGAACAAAAGGAAGCAAATAAGATACATTCCTTGTTGGGGTTGATATACACTTAACTACTTAAGCCCCAGAAGGTTTTGCCCCCTTCATGATCAGGACATTTTTTTTTTTGCTATTCAGCACTGTGCTACTTTTTTTGGTAATTGCAACGCTGTACCCAATATTTTTCACACAGAGAGCTTTCTTTTTGGTGGTAGTCGATCACCACTGTGTTTTTGATTTTTTGTGTTCTAAAAAAAAAGTCTGAAAATTTTTTAAAAATCCCAATATTTTTTACTTTGTTATAAAAACATATCAAATAATGTATAAAAAAAACAAAAATCAAATTTCATCATAAATTTTGGCTAAAATGTCTTTTGGTTAAAAAAAAAAAAAAAAAATCCCAATAAGTGTTTATAGATTGTTATGTGTGAAAGCTTCTTCAAACTACGGGATATATAGGATTTTTTTTTATACTACTAATAGCGGTGATCAATGACTAAAGGTAGGAATACACGATTAGAAAATCGACCGATCGGTCATCCGACGACCGAGAGGCGTTCGTTGGTTGGTCGAAATCGTGGCCCAGATTAACCAATCTAAAAAAATCGTTCGTCGGGCAATACGTAGTGTTGATGTCTTCGTACAAGTGGAGGTGATGCAGTGTGCGGGTGACCTTGTAGCCACGCCCTTCCGGCCAGAACGCGCGATATACACAACAATTACCAGCAATGAGTATAATATCGTTTATTCCATGACCTATATACATAAATAGTGAGACATAAAATATAATCTGCACAATTCTGGTTTCATGATCTCATTCGGCCAATCTACTTTTAACATTTGGATTTTTCGTTCGTGTTTATGAAGATTCCTTGGACACTAACATCCGGGTCATCTTCTGTTTCCGCTCATGCGTGATAGCGCTTGATAGATTTTTTTTCGTACGATCGTCATACCACCGCATAGAAAATCGGTCGTTCGTATGCAAAACGACAACATTTTTCACTGTTGTTCAATCAGATTTTTTCATTCACAATATCGTTTAAAACATCCCGCTTATCAACGAAGAGAAAATCGTTCGATCAGTGGTTCCGCAAAATTTTTCATACGATTTTCTTATCCTGTGTACAGGGCATAAGGCACTGAGCACACTGGCTTAACAAAATGCCGCTCCTAGAGGATTTTAGTGTTCTGTAGAAGCAACTAATGTTATCCTATGTGTCCATGCACACTGGGAAGTCTAGAGGTAATTTTTTTTTAAGCTCAGCGCTTAGAGGCAGCAAAAAATCCTTTCTGTTTTGCGCTTTTGAGAACCTGGCAGAGAAAAAAAAAACCCACCAAAAGCTCCTAAATGCCAAACGTTCAAAATTCGCTTTGTTTTCTGCCAAGAATACTGGTGTTTTTATAACTAGTGTGTATGGAGCCTTGCAATGGGACTGTGCTAGTGCGGTGGGCAATCTGACGCTAACTGCTGCTGGGGGGGTGGGTGGGGACTGACTAACTGCCACTGACATCACTAGTGACACTAATATACTGATAATACTGTACACTGTAATAATGACACTGGCTGGGAAGGGGTTAACGTCTAGGCAGGGGTGTCAAACTGGCGGCCCAGCAGCTGTTGCGAAACTACAAGTCCCATCATGCCATCCATTTTTTGTCCATTTAGATCAGTTTACATTCGTTTTTTTCCATTTAGATTAGTTTTTTATCCATTTACATCCAGTTCTTTTTCTGTTTACTTCCTTTTACATTTGTTTTTTGCCCGATTTCATCCATTTTCATCCATTTACATACGTTTATATGCATTTTTTGTCCATTTATATCCATTTACATAAATTTTTTCCATTTACATACGTTTTTTAACCATTTACATAATTTTTTTCCATTTACATCCATTTTCATCCATTTACATTCCTTTACATCTATATTTTTTGTCCATTTACATCCATTTATGTCCGTTTTTTTCTGTTTACATCAGGTTTTTGTCCATTTACATCAGTATACATCCATTTACATTACATCAGTTTACATCCATTTACATCTGTTTGTCCTTTTACAGCCGTTTTTCATCCATTTACATCCATTTTTTTGTTCAGTTTTTTTTTTGAATGGAAGAAAAATAGGGTTTTCTTCCGTTCAAAGAAACGGATGTTAACAGATATGGACATTAACGGATGTAAACGGATGATCATCTATTTACATCCGCTAGGCAGGGGTGTCAAACTGGCGGCTTTCCAGCTGTTGCGAAACTACAAGTCCCATCATGCCTCTGCCTTTGGGATTCGTGCTTGTAACTGTCAATCTTACAATGCCTCATGGGACTTGTAGTTTGGCAACAGCTGGAGGGCCGCCAGTTTGGCACCCATGGTCTAGGGTGTGCAAGGGGTTAAATGTGTGCCTAACACTGTAATATGTGTATTGTGTGCTGCTTTTACTAATAGATCTCTTAGTTTCTCAACCCTTATTTGCAGGGAGAAGACGCAGAGAGACCATTACCTCTGTACAGAGCTCTGTGTTGATTGCCAACACAGGGCTCTGGGCTGTGACTGGACACCGCAGGTCAGCTGGTCCCGGCCATGAGTCATTGGCTGGGACTTGCTGACAGGCTACTGATGTGTACATTCACAGCGGGTGTTGCGCGCGGGTAGAGCGGGGGTGTATGCACATGACCTGTATCCAAAAGCAGGCAGTGATGTACCGGTACGTCGCTGCGCCTGTACAGGCCGCCCGTCTGCAGTAACATTGTCTTTTTAGATTTTAACCACTTCCAGACCGGACACTTTCACCCCCTTCCTGCCCAGGCCAATTTTCAGCTTTCAGCGCTATCACACTTTGAATGACAATTGCGCGGTCATGCAACACTGTACCCATATGAATTTTTTTGCATTTTTTGTGACAGATAAAACTTTGAGTGGTATTTATTCAGCACTGGGATTTTTATTTTTTTGCTATGTAAATGAAAAAGTCCAAACATTTTGAGAAAAAAGTGTTTTTCTTATAAAATTTTGCAAATAATCTCTCTTCATAAATCTTGGCAAAAATGTATTCAGCTATCTTTTTAGTAAAAAAAAATAATAACCCAAATTAGTTTATAACCAAAAGTTATACATTTTCAAAAATTTTTTTTACATTTTTTTTTTCATATTATTTTTTTTTTTTTTTCAACATCAGAAGTGACATCTTGCTTACTCCTATTCATGTGATCACTGATTGGCCAATCAGGGATCACTTAATCGGGACCTCACACAGAGGTCACACAGAGGTCCCATACAGCGATCGGTGTTCTGCTGTGTCCTCTGGATTGTGGTGCCGCGCGCTCCCAGGGAGAGCGCACAAAAGGGCAGCGGCGGCAAGGGGTGGGGTTATTTTCGGCACTTATTTTCATACCGGCCAAAAACTGAGGGTGTTTTGGCCGAAATTTCGTTTTATTATATTTTTTCCTGAAGATTTGCATTTAATAAACAGCTGCACAAACAGCTGGAAAAAAGACCTTGAACCCGGGTTCACACTGATGCGGTGCAGAATTCCTAGCGTTTTGAATTCCGCACTGCATCAGAATCGCACCCAGTTCATGCGAACCACTGCGGGTGTGTATGTTAACACCCCTAAATCGGTCCGCAAACCGCGGTGTGATGTGCAGAATCAGATCACATAGGTGTGAATACCCATGCAATCCAATTCAAGTGCGGATCCAAAAAAGGGTCCTGCATGTTTTTGGTGCGGGTGCGGTGCGATTAGAGCCATACATAATGTACGGGTCCGATCACACTGCACGCAAATCGCATGTGATCTGCACAAGAATGCGGTGCGGTTCCTGTGCGAATCACATGTGATATACCGCACCGCATATATGTGAACCGAGGCTGAGGGCCGGTTCACACCAGAATGCGGTGCGGGTAAGGCACGTTCCTACACTGCGATCCAAATGTACTGCCTTTGCGACCTGCGGTGGGTGCCAATGCATTGTTAATGACATCCCAAATGCAGATTGTAAACGCCATGCATTTACGGGCACCAGATTGCATGGTACCGCAGTGCCATGCAATGTGGCGCAGCGCATTTTTTGAAAGTAGTGCAGGCATTACACTTTGCGCGGTCCGGTGTGATTTTAGCCCATTCGGGTTGAGAATCGCACTGCGCAGGAATGCTGTGATTCTAGTGTGAACAGGCCCTGAGGCCCCATTCATATTAGGCATTGCAGAATGTACATTCCCCGTTCTGTGCGTCACGCATAGGGCAGCCCATTAATTTGCATAGTCCAAATGCGCCAAAGAAGCTCCCAAACCTTTTTTTTCAGGCGTGACTGTTGCGCATTTGTACTGCGACAAAATGTGCGTCTCCTAGGCATACTTGGGGTGCCATTAACAATTAATGGCACCGCAAGTGCATTTTGTAGCACATTTTTTGTGTGTTTCCAAAATGTGCGCAAAAACTGGCATTTCTGCACGCGTTCCAGAAACGCACACTGGGGTTGATTTACTAAAACAGGAGAGTGCAAAATCTGGTGCAGCTGTGCATGGTAGCCAATCAGCTTCTAAGGCTAGGTTTACACCTATGAAGGTTGCGCTGGATGCGTTTCTGCATTGCGTTTTGTGTTTTTGCACTTGCATTTTTGGTGCGTTTTTGATGCGTTTTGCAGTTTGTTTGTTTCTTCATTTTTTTTTGTTTTCTTGTTGCTAGGCAGATTTTTAATGCAAAACGCATAAAAAACGCAGCAAAAACAGAATTCTGCAGCTTTCCAATTGAAGTCTATAGAACCAAAAATGCTACATTTTGCGTTTAAAAAAAATCCCTGACCCTTTCCAAAAAAAAATCCATAGGTATTCTGATGGGGACCCTGATGTAAGAGGAGACTCTGATGGGGACCCTGATGTAAGGGGAGACTCTGATGGGCACCCTGATGGAAGGGGAGACTCTGATGGGCACCCTGATGTAAGGAGAGACTTTGATGAGCAACCTGATGTAAGGGGAGACTCTGATGGGGACCATGATGTAAGGGGAGACTCTGATGGGGACCCTGATGTAAGGGGAGACTCTGATGGGCACCCTGATGTAAGGGGAGACTCTGATGGGCACCCTGATGTAAGGGGAGACCATGATGTAAGGGGAGACTCTGATGGGGACCATGATGTAAGGGGAGACTCTGATGGGGACCATGATGTAAAGGGAGACTCTGATGGGGACCATGATGTAAGGGGAGACTCTGATGGGGACCATGATGTAAGGGGAGACTCTGATGGGGACCCTGATGTAAAGGGAGACTCTGATGGGGACCCTGATGTAAAGGGAGACTCTGATGGGGACCATGATGTAAAGGGAGACTCTGATGGGGACCATGATGTAAAGGGAGACTCTGATGGGGACTATGATGTAAGGGGAGACTCTGATGTAAGGGGAGTCTCTGATGGGCACCCTGATGTAAGGGGAGTCTCTGATGGGTACCGTGATGTAAGGGGAGACTCTGATGGAGACCCTGATGTAAAAAGTCCCTGACCCTTTCCAAAAACACACCGGGTGAAAACGCTTAGATGTGAACCTGGGGTAAGGCCGGTCATGCATGGGTCGATTTTCCAACGATTTTTAATTCGAAAACCTTACCTAAGAATATTCGGCCGATTTTCGCTCTGTTAGTGGGGCAATGGCATCGGCTGATTTTTGTGGTTCCTCCCCATTTCCTTTATTGGGCATGCTGGAAAATTAGTGAAAAAAAGACCGATTTTCAAAATCATTGGTGGCACCAGAACGAATGATGATTTTGATTTTCGCTCAAAAAATCCTTCGGAATTCGACCCATGTATGGCCTGCTTAAATTTAGCTTGTTCAATTAAGCTTTAACAAAACCTGGAAGCTGATTGGTTACTGTGCACAGCTGCACCAGAGAGGCTCTGCTGAATTCTATCATCCAATCATGTGCAAGCAAAAATGCGCTTTTTTAATGCTCAGCATAAAGGAGAACACCCCAACAGATTTGTCAGAAAACCTTTACTTTCCTTTCAGAATCAACATTTTCTATGGGACACTGTACTACAAAATCCCCCCACAAATGTGAGGAGCCATTGATTGCAGACAAGATTTGTTCATTTGCACACAAAAAGTATTTTCCTAACAAATTTATTCAAGGCCATGTTGCAAAAAATGAATACACCCCAATGAAAGTCAAAGGAGCAAAGCTAAATTTATGCAACAAAATCTTAATTAACAAGAATTCATCTACAGGTGAGTCTAATTATTCATTAAACAGATGTCCAGCAGATGATTATAAAAGGGCGTTACTTAACAAAGTAAACCCCTCCCATTTCATGCTGTCAGCGATGGCACCACATGGAAGAGAAATGTCACAATGTCCATGACCTGAGAAAGAAAACAATTTCTTTACACAAGAAAGGAGAAGGCTTCAGGAAGATCAGCAATGCTTTACTTATCAGTCAGAATACTGTAGCAAAAATGATACAAAAATGTGACAAAGATGGAACTGCAACCATCTCACAGAGCTGTCCAGGCCGTCCATGGATGTTAACACCTTGACAGGAGCGTCTTCTGATGAGAAGGGTTGAAGAAAACCGCCATGCAAGTTCACTGCAGTTAGCTAAAGAAGTAGAAACCCAAACTGGGGTGATTGTTTCCCATGACACTGCAGAGGAATGGCATGTATGGGTGTCCTCCATGAAGGAAGTCTCTCCTAGAGCCCATGCACAAAAAAGCCAGCCTAGAATTTGCCAGGACCCATGCTGAAAAAGAAGAAGACTACTGGGACTCTGTACTCTGGAGTGATGAGACCAAGATCAATATTTTGGAACTGATGGATTCAAAACTGTATGGTGTCGTAAAGGTGAGGAGTACAAAGAAAAATGCATGGTGCCTACTGTGAAACATGGTGGCGCCAGTGTCCTTCTGTGGGGCTGCATGAGTGCTGCTGGTGTTGGGGAGCTGCATTTCGTTGATGGTATCATGAATTCACAGATGTACTGCTCTATATTGAAAGAGAAGATGCTCCCATCACTCCGTTCCCTCGGTCGTCGTGCACTTTTCCAACATGACAATGACCCAAAAACCACAACTAAGGCCACTGTTGAATGTCTGAAGAAGAACATGGTGAAGGTGATTCAGTGGCCAAGTATGTCTCCTGATCTGAACCCAATCGAACACCTATGGGGAATTCTGAAGAGACGAGTTGAGCATCACTCTCCATCCAGCATCCAGGCTCTAAAAGAAGTCGTTCTTGAAGAATGGAAAAAGATCGATGTTGCACTATGGCACCAACTTGTTCATTCCATGGCTAGAAGACTTGGTGATGTCCTTACAAATCATGGCGGTCATACCAGATACTAGATGGAGGAGTTTTTGTTGTGGGGTGGATTCATTTTTGCAGCAACTAATTTGAGAAAAAGTGAAGATTTTGTAATCTAAGTTCTATTATTCACCATGTAATGAGCCGAACAAACGTTCTATAAAACTCGGTTTTGTCAAAGTTTGTGAAATTGTTGTTGTGTTCATTGAGATATTGACTAAAATCTGACTTTTCGGAAGGGGTGGACTCATTGATGCTGAGCACGCTATTTATTTTCCTTGCACATGATTGGGTATTCATTGTAAAGTGACGCTTCACCTCATGTACTAAGCTCTGGAGCCACAAAGTGCGCAGTCGTTTTGTCTTTAGCAAATCAGCCCCATGGTGCCTCCTGCCTGTGTGACCCCAGCAGCATCAGAACAGCCCGGGGACTTGATAAGCTGCAATTTCCACTTTCCGGATTCGAGAGATCGTCCCTCGTTTCGGTAATTATAGAGCGTACTCCAAGGCTGCTCAGGATCTCCGGGCGCTCGCTGGCTGTATTCTGGTGATTGCCACAAGTTGTTATCTCTCTGTAGATAAATCTGCGCGGTTTGTAACTGTCAGCAACTGTGCGAGAGCGATCTGTTCCGGAGAGGGAGATGGCGATCACAGGGCGACTTATAGGGCGAGCGTGAGAGAGGATGTGGAGGGTGTGTGGGCGATGCAGCCTTCTAGGGTCCTGCCATGCTCCAGTTTCTTTCCTTTTTTTTTAATGCAGAGACCATTTGGACCTCCTCAGTCCATGCTTTGTATACACCGCTGTAATATATATATATATTTCCTGAAATATACCTGTACCTGTACTTATATAGCGCGGTCAATTTACGCAGCACTTTACATATATATTGTACATTCACATCAGTCCCTAATGCCCCGTACACACGATAAGAAAATCTTACAAAAATTTTTGCGGAACCACTGATCGAAGAAAAATCTGGTTGAACAACAGTGAAAAATGGATGTAAATGGAAAAAAATGGATGTAAATGGATATAAATGGACAAAAAATGAATATAAACGTATGTAAATGGATGAAAATGGATGAAAACGGGCAAAAAACAAATGTAAAAGGATGTAAACGGAAAAAGATCTGGATGTAAATGGATAAAAACTGATGTAAATGGACAAAAAAATGGATGGCATGATGGTAACTGTAATTTCGCAACAGCTACTGGGGTGCCAGTTTGACACCCCTGCCTAGACATTAACCCCTTCCCAGCCAGTGTCATTATTACAGTGTACAGTATTATCACTATATTAGTGTCACTGGTGATGTCAGTGGCACTTAGTCAGTCCTCACCCACCCCCCCAGCAGCAGTTAGTGTCAGATTGCCCACCGCACTAGCACAGTCCCATTGTAAGGCTCCATACACTCTAGTTATAAAAACACCAGTATTCTTGGCAGAAAAAAAAAAGCTAAATTTGAACGTTTGGCATTTAAGAGCGTTTGGCGGGGTTTTTTTTTCTCTGCCAGGCTCTCAAAAGCGCAAAATAGAAGGGATTTTTTGCTGCCTCTAAATGCCCCTAAATTAAAAAAAAAAAAATTACCTCTAGACTTCCCAGTGTGCATAGACACATAGGATGACATTAGTTGCTTCTACAGAACACTAACTTCCTCTAGGAGCGGCATTTTGTTAAGCCAGTGTGCTCAGTGCCTTATGCCCCGTACACACGTTGATGAGCGGGATGTTTTAAATGTTATTGTGAACGAAAAAATCTGGTTGAACAACAGTGAAAAATGTTGTCGTTTCGCATTCGAACAACCAATTTTCTATGCGGTGGTATGACGATCGTACGAAAAAAATCTATCAAGCGCTATCACGCATGAGCAGAAACAGACGATGACCCGGATGTTTATGTCCGAGGAATCTTCGTAAACACGAACGAAAAATCCAAATGTTAAAAGTAGATCGGCCGAATGAGATGATGAAACCAGAATTCTGCAGATTATATTTTATGTATCACTATTTATGTATATAGGTCATGTAATAAACGATAATATACTCATTGCTGGTAATCGTGTATATCGATCGTTCTGGCCGGAAGGGCGTGGCTACAAGGTCACACGCACACCGCATCACCTCCACTTGTATGGAAGATGTCAACACTACGTATTGCCTGTCGAACGATTTTTTTAGATTGGTTAATGTGGGCCACGATTTCGACCAACGAATGAATGCCTCTCGGTCGTCGGATGACTGATCGGTCAATTTTCTAATCGTGTATTCCCACCTTAACCCTCAAGGGGGGTACAATCTAAGGTCCCTAACCCTCAAGGGGGGTACAATCTAAGGTCCCTAACTCACATTCATACATACACATATTAGGGACAATTTAGAAAGGAGCCAATTATCCTACCAGCATGTCTTTGGAGGTGGGAGGAAACCGGAGTACCCGGAGGAAACCCACGCAGGCACAGGGAGAACATGCAAACTCAAGGCCGTGGTTGGGATTCGAACCAACAACCCAAGTACTGCCAGGTGGAAGTGCTAACCATTTAGCCACTGTGCTGCCCTATATATATTATAATTTTTTCATTTAATCACGAGTTCACATTTGCAGTAATATTTGATTGTGCAGTGTTTATATTTAAAACAAGGCTAAATTTACACTTGTGGAGGGGGAATACCACCCCCAATCAATCTCCACCCCTTAAGCTGCAGAGGAAGCTGGACAGGGATGTACACATGCTGCTGCACGAATTATACCCTGTCGCGTTCCGGTGATTGGGGCCACGCTGCCTTGCGTTGCATGCAGTTGCAGCGGGTTCACTTGGGCTTTTAGGGGTTAAAACAGGAAGTGAGGAGGTGATATAATGACTCCCTGCAGCCTGTCATATGTGTTCCACCATAGATTACCCTTCCGGGGGCAATGTACGTCTAAGGCAGGCCATAGACGAGCTGTTTATCGGCCAAATTTTTGGCCGATAAATGAAAAATCGGTCAGCCCTGTTGCTGATGCTGCCACCCATGTCCATGAAAAACGGCCGTTTGTCGTGGATTTTCCAGCATGACCAATAAAAAAAAATGATCAATGAAAAACGGCCGACAGGCTGGTTCCACTAACGGCGTGAATATCGGCCGATTTTTCGTGCGGACGAAAATTCGGCCGATAAACGACCCGTCTATGGCCTGCATAAAAGAACCTTGTTTGTCATTAAAAAATGTAGTTACACTCCTAGTAAGGCTAGGCACAGGGGCGGACTGACCATTTGGAAACTCAGGCACTGCCTGAGGGCCCGGGGTCAGTAGGGGGCTCCATGAGATGCCACTGGTACCTTTTCCATAGGCTTTTTTGAGTTTGGGCAAGGACACAGGGGCCATGATCCCCTATTGCCCGGGGGCTCCATGAGTTGTCAGTCTGCCCCTGGCTAGGCAGTACCCATCCTGATAGGCGCCCTTAAGGCTCGGTTCACAGCTATGCAGCTTGGGTTTGATCCTTTTCTGCAGTGCTTTTTTTGTGCGGTCTGCATTTTTGCACATGCGTTTTTATGCATTTTTGCGTATTTTATGATTTTTACTTTGACCAACCTGTTGCTGGTCGGATTAAAAATGCAAAGCGCGTAAAAAATGCATCGAAAATGCACTACACGCATTTCTGCAGCGTCTCCATTGAACCAAAACACATTTTACATTTTAAAAACTCCCTGACCCTTTCCAAAAATCGCACCGGGTGAAAATGCGGAGATGTGTCCCATATCATGGTAAATGAACTGTAGTGCAGTAATGCAAAATGCACGCAAACCGCTTAGGTGTGATCCGAGCCTCACAATAAGTTCACATTTGTGTGTTGCAGGATTGCGCATGAAAATTGCACGTATTCCTGCAACGCATAAAAAAACACGTCTCCCTTTTGCAGGTTTTCAGCAGTGCCGTTAATTCTTGAAGGCACCCCAGTGCGCTTTGTTAGCAGGCATTTTGGCGCATATGTTCGCAAAGGACCACGCCTGTTGATGGGACGCAATTTAAAAAAAAAAAAAGTCATGTACTTCTTTTGTGTGATTATTTTAGCACAGGGCAGCCTATTGAAATGAATAGGTTACCCTAAATGCAGCACACAGAATTGCGTACAAACGCATATGCACCTGGATAGGTGTTGATGGAGCCTGAAGTTGGTAATACACATAACAAGACGGTCTTTCCATAAGGCTGCATTCACATCTGAGCAGAGCTCCTTTCAGGCGCATTTTTTTGGGGGCGTTTTTGTGCGTCTATATGAGAAGTTTAGAAGTGCATTATAAGTGTTCACACTAAGGGGGAGGAGATCAATTCCTATTGGTGGAAAAATATGTAAAACCGCTGAATTCATGTGCTTTCAGGCATTCCCAGTCTATGAGGTCAAAAATGCCCAATTCTGCCTCCAAAGTAGCTCATGTAGCTTTTGGAGCGTCTAGCATCAAGTTAAAGCTACAAAATGCTCAGGAGTGAATGGGGTCGAAGGCTGGCCATATAATATACAATTTTCTTGCATAATTTTCCTTTAGATTTACCCAGGGCTTTTTATCACGGAGAATAGGTTCAGAAACTCCCCCTTTCTGAATCCCCCCTTTGTCCCTGCCCCCTACCTCCTCTGAGCACCTTCCCATGGTTCCACCCCGCACCCTCCTCTGAGCACCGTCCCTTGGTTCCACCCCTACCCTCCTCTGAGCACCGTCCCTTGTTCCACCCCCTACCCTCCTCTGAGCGCCGTCCCTTGGTTCCACCCCGCACCCTCCTCTGAGCACCGTCCCTTGGTTCCACCCCGCACCCTCCTCTGAGCACCGTCCCTTGGTTCCACCCCGCACCCTCTTCTGAGCACCATCCCTTGGTTCCACCCCGCACCCTCCTCTGAGCGCCGTCCCTTGGTTCCACCCCCTACCCTCCTCTGAGCACCGTCCATTGGTTCCACCCCGCACCCTCCTCTGAGCACCGTCCCTTGGTTCCACCCCCTACCTTAATCTGAACACCATCCCTTGGTTCCACCCCCTACCCTCCTCTGAGCACCGTCCCTTGTTCCACCCCCTACCCCCCTCTGAGCGCCGTCCCTTGGTTCCACCACCTACCCTCCTCTGAGCGCCGTCCCTTAGTTCCACCCCCTACCCTCCTTTGAGCGCCGTCCCTTGGTTCCACCCCCTACCCTCCTCTGAGCACCGTCCATTGGTTCCACCCCGCACCCTCCTCTGAGCACCGTCCCTTGGTTCCACCCCGCACCCTCTTCTGAGCACCGTCCCTTGGTTCCACCCCGCACCCTCTTCTGAGCACCATCCCTTGGTTCCACCCCGCACCCTCCTCTGAGCACCGTCCCTTGGTTCCACACCGCACCCTCCTCTGAGCGCCGTCCCTTGGTTCCACCCCCTACCCTCCTCTGAGCACCGTCCATTGGTTCCACCCCGCATCCTCCTCTGAGCACCGTCCCTTGGTTCCACCCCCTACCTTAATCTGAGCACCGTCCCTTGGTTCCACCCCCTACCCTCCTCAGAGCACCGTCCCTTGTTCCACCCCCTACCCTCCTCTGAGCGCCGTCCCTTGTTCCACCCCCTACCGTCCTCTGAGCGCCGTTACTTGGTTCCACCACCTACCCTCCTCTGAGCGCCGTCCCTTGGTTCCACCTCGCACCTTCCTCTGAGCACCGTCCCTTGGTTCCACCCTCTACCCTCCTCTGAGCACCGTCCCTTGGTTCCACCCTCTACCCTCCTCTGAGCACCATCCCTTGGTTCCAGCCCGCACCCTCCTCTGAGCACCGTCCCTTGGTTCCACCCCTACCCTCCTCTGAGCACCGTCCCTTGGTTCCAGCCCTCACCCTCCTCTGAGCACCGTCCCCTGGTTCCACCCTCCTCTGAGCAACAGTGCTAACCATTTAGCTACTGTGCTGCACTTGCCACTTTGCACAGGCCAGCATATGGAATGCACAGAGTCATTTGCAGGCATTGAGCTGACTTTATTATTATTATACAGGATTTATATGGCGCCAACAGTTTGCTCAGCGCTTTACAAAATGAAGTTAGACAATACAGTTCAGTACAAGAGGGTTAGGAGGGCCTGATCCATGGAGCTTACAATCTAAGAGACTTAACATGGTAATCTCTCCCCGGAGGTATTAACGTTTTATCCTCACTTTCATTTCTCGGCGGCTGATCTCTGTTTGTGGAGCTCCAGGATTATTGTGCAATTTCCTGTCGCCATCGATCACCGGTGGCCTGCAGGAGGGACGATTGGAAGGTGGCAGCGAGTGTTCTGCTGGCAGGGTAGATGGGTGGGGCTCTGGTTTGTAGATCCTCTGCTGCCCACGCAGGTAGGTGTAACCTGCACAGCTGAGGCTCCGTTTCCCCTCCTCGTTTCTTTCTCTGACTGAGCAAAAACCAGTTCCCAAATCCAACCCCGAGAAAACGCCAAATCCATCTCCAGCGCCAAAATGCGTATTCCATAACCAGCGCCATTCGTATGGCTGAGCGCGCACCGCCATCTTGGATTAAAACACAATGGCGCTTATGTATTGTTTTCAAATTTTTAACCCTTTCCAATCGGCCATACGCGTATGTGTGCTGCCGCTGAGCATGCTCAGTCACACTCCCCCCAACACTGTGACAGCGCTGGCACCATTAGCTCTTGGACAGGAGCTGGCTGCCAATCAGGTGATCGCTGTGATAGCCAATCAGGATTGGGAAGCCCAAAATGCACAGCTTTGTTTCAGGGCCATACGGCAGTACATACAACCAATGATGCACATCTGTGGTATCCTTGTGCACAGCAGGAGTAGGAGACATATTTTGTTGCTGATTGATGGTAACGACAAGAAATATACAGATAAATATATATATTTCACAATTACTGAACAGTTTTTCTTTGATAATAAAACAAAATGAGGAAATAACCTTTAAGTGTTACTCAGCTGCAACAGGGAGAAATCAGGTCTTCTGCCCTACCAGACAGGGCTTTGTAAATCTCAAAGAGTTGGAGAAGAATGGCGAAGAGAAGGAGGAAAACGGTAATGAGCAGGAGGAGCGGGGCATAGAGTTGGAGGAGCAGGGCAAAAAGGAGGAGGAGGAGAAGGGAGAAGAGGAAGAGGAGAAGGGCAAAGAGGGGGAGCAGGGCACAGAGAAGGAGGAGCAGGGCACAGAGGAGGAGGAGCAGGGAGAAGAGGAGGAGGAGCAGGTTGGAGAGAAGAAGGAGCAGGGCGAAGAGGAGGAAAAGAGAAGGGGGAGCAGGGCAAAGAGGAGCAGGAGCAGGGCGAAGAGGAGGAAAAGAGAAGGGGGAGCAGGGCAAAGAGGAGCAGGAGCAGGGCAAAGAGGAGGGGGAGCAGAGCACAAAGAAGGAGGAGCAGGGCAAAGAGAAGGAGGAGCAGGGCAAAGAGAAGGAGGAGCAGGGCAAAGAGAAGGAGGAGCAGGGCAAAGAGAAGGAGGAGCAGGGCAAAGAGAAGGAGGAGCAGGGCAAAGAGAATGAGGAGCAGGGCAAAGAGAATGAGGAGCAGGGCAAAGAGAAGGGAGAGCAGGGCAAAGAAGAGGAGGAGCAGGGCAAAGAAGAGGGGGAGCGGAGCACAAAGAAGGAGGAGCAGGGCAAAGAGAAGGAGGAGCAGGGTGAAAAGGAGAAGGAGGAGTGAGGCAGAGAGAAGGAGGAGCAGAGCACAAAAAAGGAGTAGCAAGGTGAAATGAAGGAGGAGCAGTGCAAAGAGGAGGAGGTGTTAGGCAAAGAATGAGGAGCAGAGCGCAAAGGAGGAGGAGTAAAAGTGAGAAGAGGAGGGGGAGAAGTGGAGGAGCAGGGCAAATATGAGGAAGAGCGAGGCAAAGAGAAGGAGTAGAGCACAAAGAAGGAGGAGCAGGGCAAAGAGGAAGAGGAGGAGGAGCGGGGCAAAGAGAAGAAGGAGCAGGGTGAAGGGCAGGAGGAATAGGAAGAAGAGAAGGTGGTGACCATGGGTCTCCAATATATGGCCGACGGGCCACATCCAGCCTCTGCCACAAGATTTGATTTGGCCCGCAGGGCCCCAGGGTCAGTGGCGTAGACTCAGAGTGCACTGATTGAGGACTAGGGTTAGCAGGGGCTGCCCATGATCTCCGCTTCGAATGTAAAGTTGAACTGTGATCGGAACCCTGATGTAAGGGGGGGGGGACTCTGAATGGGAGAACATTTGGAAGACTCTGGTGTATGCTAAATCCCAAAAAAGGTCGTTAAATGTGCTACCAGGAAACTATAACACCACGCATCATTTTAAAGATTTTAACTATTAATACGTATTTATTGTTCAGCTTACTAAAAAAGAACTCCTATACTTTGCAGACATCTGTTTGGAAATAAACATAAAAACAAAAAATACAATACAATGGAATAATGATGTTCACATGCACCCCCCCCTCCCCAAGGGTCAACGCGTTTCACAGATATGCTGCTTCCTCGCGACCAGGAGAATATTGTATTTGGCTGTAGTCAAATTGTATCATCTAAGAGGAGATACAGTAATGTATGCTGCACATCTTCTTAAAAAAAGTCCAAAAACATCAGTTTGCGGCATTTTACCGCGCTTTGCTGCATTTTTCAGCGTTAGAGCGTTTTTACAGCTAAAAAACTCCTCTAGAAACCCTAGTTCTGGAGTGGACACATAGGATAACACGCCGGGGATGGACACGTAGGATAACACGCCGGGGATGGACACGTAGGATAACATGCCGGGGATGGACACGTAGGATAACACGCCGGGGATGGACACGTAGGATAACACGCGGGGGATGGACACGTAGGATAACACGCGGGGGATGGACACGTAGGATAACACGCCGGGGATGGACACGTAGGATAACACGCCGGGATGGACACGTAGGATAACATGTTGGGGGGTTTACTGGCTGTAGAAAAAAATGCCAAAAACAGGCGCTTTAAGAACGTCCCGTGTGCAGGAGGACTAAAACATCAGCCCCGGATAGTATCAGATTGTGCAGACTGGTTAGAGCAGATCCTTCTATTGTGGAATTCATGTATAATGCAAAGAAAACAACACAAACAGACCGCAATGCCGGCAGCATAAAAGCCGCTACAATCTTCTGCTAATAAAAAGACTATTATGCAAATATATCCAGTAAAAGGGCAATAAAACAAATCAGATGAACAATACTGCCAGTGTTGGGCCTGTCATTTGATTTGTGATTATTTTTGCTTTTATTTGCAATGCGGTTAATCTGAATATCACTTAAAGTGTTACCAACCCACAGCAGTAAAATCAGTCTGTGTAGTAAAGCATGCTTGTTATACTCACTGTGGAACCTAAGGGGTTAATTGTGTAAAAAACGCTGTTTGATCCTGTCTTCTCTGATCCTTGCCTACTTATGTTGTTCCCAATCCATCTGCTGATAGAACAGCGCCTTGTGGGCAAGCTGCACATGCTCAGTTTGGTGTGTATTGCTAGAATGTTTTGGGGGTTTTTTTTGTCTTTGGGGGGTGCATGTGATCAGCACAGGGCCAATCAGCACTGTCCAGACAGAGGATTAGGGATCATGCAGCCACATAGGACAGTCAGGGAAGAATGAAAACTTCTCCGACAAGCTGTAACCAGTGCTTTGCTGGACACTGAAAGAAGTCACAAGACTGCTATATACTGCTGATGGAAAGAGGTATTTAGCAGTTTATATTTACTACTATAATTGCATTTCCATGTTCTGTGTACTGTGGGAGACCGGATATAGTGAATTCAGGGTCCGGGGAGACCGGATATAGTGAATGCAGGATCCGGGGAGAGCGGATATAGTGAATGCAGGGTCCGGGGAGAGCGGATATAGGGAATGCAGGGTCCGGGGAAGACCAGATATAGTGAATGCAGGGTCCGGGGAGACTGGATATAGTGAATGCAGGGTCCAGGGAGACCTGATATAGTGAATGCAGGGTCCGGGGAGAGCGGATATAGTGAATGCAGGGACCAGGGAGACCAGATATAGTGAATGCAGGGTATGGAGAGACCAGATATAGTGAATGCAGGGTCCAGGGAGACCAGATATAGTGAATACAGGGTCCTGGGGGACCAGATATAGTGAATGCTGGGTCTGGGGAGACCGGATATAGTGAATGCAGGGTCCTGGAAGAGCAGCTATAGTGAATGTAGGGTCCTGGGAGAGCAGCTATAGTGAATGCAGGGCTCGGGGAGACCGGATATAGTGAATGCGGGGTCCTGGGAGACTGGATATAGTGAATGCGGGGTCCGGGGAGACTGGATATAGTGAATGCGGGGTCCGGGGAGACTGGATATAGTTAATGCGGGGTCCGGGGAGACTGGATATAGTGAATGCGGGGTCCGGGGAGACTGGATATAGTGAATGCGGGGTCCTGGGAGAGCGGTTATAGTGAATGCAGGGTCCAGGGAGACCAGATATAGTGAATGCAGGGTCCAGGGAGAGCAGATATAGTGAATGCAGGGTCCTGGGAGACCAGATATAGTGAATGCAGGGTCCGAGGAGAGCGGATATAGTGAATGCAGGGTCCGGGGAGACCGGATATAGTGAATGCAGGGTCCGGGGAGAGCGGATATAGTGAATGCAGGGTCCGGGGAGAGCGGATATAGTGAATGCAGGGTCCGGAGAGAGTGGACCAATCAACAACCCTGTTCAGTCTTCTAAGGCCTTCTGCTGTAAGAGGTCACATTGGGGGGGGCATTCCTTACAGCTTGGGTCAGGCATTCGGCTTAGAATAATGTGATAATGTGTAAATAAAGTTACATGCAATTGCTTTTATATGGCCAATAACTGTAAAGGAAAAAGCTGTATGTAGCCCACTTAAAGGAAAACTCCACTGCATAAGCAGTTTTGTAAAAAAAAAAGGAAAATACATTGCCCCATTAAGTTCATTTCTCTGTAACTGCGACAACCAGGGATTTCCTCACTTTGAAGGGATTTCCTCTCACTTCCTGTTTGGCTGTGGGACAGGAAATGAAGGAAAATCTCTCCAATGGGGCACAAATTGCAGGAAACAAAAAAAAAAATCAGACAGGGGTTTTAACCCTTTTTTACTCTATCCAAAATCGAAAATAATGTTGCCTTTAGTTACACTTTAATTTATCTTTGTTCTAAGAAATTTATTTTTGAATGTTTTGTTTTCATCTTTTTTGAAAGACGTTTTTTTTTTTGTTTTTTTTTATTGGTCAATGAAACTTTTTTGGCTGTGTTTGGATATTCTTTTTGGACATTTTTTTTAATCTTTTTTAAAATAATTTTTTTTTTTCAAAGAAAGTTTTTTTGGATTTTTATCCTTTTCATATTTTATCCCCAATGCACAATTTGTTATATCTGAGCAGAAGAAGCTTTCTGGCCCGGTGTAAACTTTTCTGCCATGGTGAGGCCAGCGAGCGTCTGTGTGTAGCATTCCCCGGGCCGCGGTCGCTGTCGCTGTGTATTCTGGCAGAGCTGCGAAGGCCGGATGTGGAGGCTGAATGAGGCCGGGATTTGCAATTCTCTTCTTTTATTCCTGTGCCGGCAGCGGGGCATCCTGGGAGCAAAGGTTGATCTATAACTGGAGAAAGGAAAAGGGACGGAGGATAAACAGGGGGACGTCATGGAAACGGCACACAGAAGGGCCCGGAGGACACACTGAGGGGTCTGTTGTAGACCCTGGAGGGAGGATGAAGGAAGTCTGTGAGAACCGTTACCGCGGCGTATTCCTGTGCCGATCCTCTCTTTTATTTTACATTTTTAAGATTGAAAAAAAAATTTAAATATGTCATTTGGATATGAACTTCTGAATCGCAAAGATCCTCTTTCTACTCTGTTAGGATGTAAGGGGGGATTCTGATGGGGACCCTAATGTAAAGGGGATTCTGATGGGGACCCTAATGTAAGGGGGGATTCTGATGGGGACCCTAATGTAAGGGGGATTCTGATGGGGACCCTAATGTAAAGGGGATTCTGATGGGGACCCTAATGTAAGGGGGATTCTGATGGGGACCCTAATGTAAGGGGGATTCTGATGGGGACCCTAATGTAAGGGGGATTCTGATGGGGACCCTAATGTAAGGGGGATTCTGATGGTTAGCCTAATGTAAGGGGGATTCTGATGGGGACCTTAATGTAAGGGGGATTCTGATGGGGACCCTAATGTAAGGGGGATTCTGATGGGGACCCTGATGTAAGGGGGATTCTGATGGTGACCCTGATGTAAGGGGGATTCTGATGGGGACCCTAATGTAAAGGAGATTCTGATGGGGACCCTAATGTAAGGGGGATTCTCATGGGGACCCTAATGTAAAGGAGATTCTGATGGGGACCCTAATGTAAGGGGGATTCTGATGGGGACCCTAATGTAAGGGGGATTCTGATGGTTAGCCTAATGTAAGGGGGGATTCTGATGGGTACCCTGATGTAAGGGGGATTCTGATGGGGACCCTAATGTAAAGGAGATTCTGATGGGGACCCTAATGTAAAGGAGATTCTGATGGGTACCCTAATGTAAGGGGGATTCTGATGGGGACCCTAATGTAAGGGGGATTCTGATGGGGACCCTAATGTAAGGGGGGATTCTGATGGGGACCCTAATGTAAGGGGGATTCTGATGGGGACCCTAATGTAAGGGGGGATTCTGATGGGGACCCTAATGTAAGGGGGATTCTGATGGGTACCCTAATGTAAGGGGGATTCTGATGGGGACCCTGATGTAAGGGGGGATTCTGATGGGGACCCTAATGCAAGAGGGGACTTTGGTAAGCAACCTGATGTAAGGGAGACTTTGCTGGGGACTTTGATATAGGGGGACTCTGATGGTTACCATGATGTAAGAGGGATTCCTGATGCAATGGGGGACTCTGGAAGGGAACCTAATGTAAGGAGAATTTTGCTGAGGATCCTAATGTATAGGGGACTCTGATAGGGAAATTATTATTACAGTATTATGCTTATTATACAGGATTTATATGGCGCCAACAGTTTGCTCAGCACTTTACAATATAACGGGAGACAATACAGCAACAATACAGTTCAATACAAGAGGGATAGGAGGGCCCTGATCCAGGGAGCTTACAATCTAGGAGGGAGGGGCTAGTGGTACAAAGAGTAGTAACTGTGGGGTATGGACTGGTAGGAGGAGTAGAAGATTCCATTATTAGCTGAGGGCAGGATAGGCTTCCCTGGAGAGAGAGGTTTTCAGAGATCGCCTAAAAGTGAGCAGAGTAGGCGATAGTCTGATAAATTGGGGTAGAGAGTTCCAGAGGATGGGGGAAGCTCTGGAGAAGTCCTGGAGACGAGCATGGGAGGAGGAGACAAGGGAGCTAGAGAGTAGGAGGTCGTGGGAGGAGCGGAGAGGACGGTTTGGGTGATATTTTGAGACAAGATTAGTGATGTAATTTGGGGCGGAGTTATAAATGGCTTTATATGTGATTGTTAATGTTTTGAATTTTATCCGTTGGGCAATGGGAAGGGGACTTTGCTGGGGATCCTAATGTAGGGGGACTCTGATGGGTACTGTGATGCAAGAGGGATTTTGATGGGGATCCTGATGCAAGGGGGGGACTTTGGAAGGTAACCTGATGTAGGAGAACTTTTCTGGGGACCCTGATGGGTACGCTAATTCAAGGGGGGACTCTGGTAGGTAACCTGATGTAGGGGGACACTAATAGGTACCGTGATGTAAGAGGGATTCCGATGGGGATCCTGATACAAGTGGAGACTCTGGAAGGGAACCTGAAGTAAGGGAAACTCTGCTGGGGATCCTAATGTAAGAGGTGGGGGCTCTGGTTGGTAACCTGATGTAAGGGGGTATTATGATGGGTACCCTAATGTAAGAGGGAGTCCGATGGGGATCTTGATGCAAGGGGGGGCTCTGGTTGGGAACCTGATGTAAAGGGTGCTCTTCTGGAAATCCTAATGTAAGGGGGGACTCTGGTTCATAACCTGATGTAAGGGGGGATTCTGATGGGTATCCTAATGTAAGAGGGATTCCGATGGGGATCTTGATGCTGGGGGGGCTCTGGTTGGGAACCTGATGTAAGGGGGGATTCTGATGGGTACCCTAATGTAAGAGGGATTTCGATGGGGATCTTGATGCAGGGGGGGGGGGGGGGCTCTGCTTGGGAACCTGATGTAAAGGGTGTTCTTCTGAAAATCCTAATGTAAGGGGGGACTCTGGTTCATAACCTGATGTAAGGGGGGATTCTGATGGGTATCCTAATGTAAGAGGGATTCCGATGGGGATCTTGATGCTGGGGGGGCTCTGGTTGGGAACCTGATGTAAGAGGGGATTCTGATGGGTACCCTAATGTAAGAGGGATTCCGATGGGGATCTTGATGCAAGGGAGGGCTCTGGTTTGGAACCTGATAAAAAGGGTGCTCTTCTGAAAATCCTAATGTAAGGGGGAACTCTGGTTCATATCCTAATGTAAGGGGGGATTCTGATGGGTACCCTAATGGAAGAGGGATTCCAAAGGAGATCTTGATGCAGGGGGGGGGTTCTGGTTGGGAACCTGATGTGAGGGGTGCTCTTCTGGAGATCCTAATGTAAGGGGGGACTCTGGTTCATAACCTGATGTAAGGGGGGATTCTGATGGGTATCCTAATGTAAGAGGGATTCCGATGGGGATCTTGATGCTGGGGGGGCTCTGGTTGGGAACCTGATGTAAGAGGGATTCCGATGGGGATCTTGATGCAAGGGGGGGGGGCGGGGGGCTCTGGTTGGGAGCCTGATGTAAGAGGGATTCTGATGGGGATCTTGATGCTGGGGGGGCTCTGGTTGGGAACCTGATGTAAGGGGGGATTCTGATGGGTACCCTAATGTAAGAGGGATTCCGATGGGGATATTGATGCAAGGGGGGGGGGGGCTCTGGTTGGGAACCTGATGTAAGAGGGATTCTGATGGGGATCTTGATGCTGGGGGGGCTCTGGTTGGGAACCTGATGTAAGAGGGATTCCGATGGGGATCTTGATGCAAGGGGGGGGGCGGGGGGCTCTGGTTGGGAACCTGATGTAAGAGGGATTCTGATGGGGATCTTGATGCAAGGGGGGGGGGCTCTGGTTGGGAACCTGATGTAAGAGGGATTCCGATGGGGATCTTGATGCAAGGGGGGGGCGGGGGGCTCTGGTTGGGAACCTGATGTAAGAGGGATTCTGATGGGGATCTTGATGCAAGGGGGGGGGGGCTCTGGTTGGGAACCTGATGTAAGAGGGATTCCGATGGGGATCTTGATGCAAAGGGGGGGGGGGCGGGGGGCTCTGGTTGGGAACCTGATGTAAGAGGGATTCTGATGGGGATCTTGATGCTGGGGGGGGGCTCTGGTTGGGAACCTGATGTAAGAGGGATTCTGATGGGGATCTTGATGCTGGGGGGGGGCTCTGGTTGGGAACCTGATGTAAGAGGGATTCTGATGGGGATCTTGATGCTGGGGGGGGCTCTGGTTGGGAACCTGATGTAAGAGGGATTCTGATGGGGATCTTGATGCTGGGGGGGGCTCTGGTTGGGAACCTGATGTAAGAGGGATTCTGATGGGGATCTTGATGCTGGGGGGGGCTCTGGTTGGGAACCTGATGTAAGATAGCATAATGCTGCACTGGGTTCGCAACGAAAAAAATAAAAAATGGAACAGAGCTGCACCCAGGGCCGTATTTGGACTTTATAACAAGCTGTACACATGTAAATGTTTGTGCCAACCTTAAAGGGTAACTCCACTTTTGAGGGGAAAAAATGGCAAATAAAATAAACAATAATAGTAAAGTAAATTTGTTATTAAAAATGACCTTTCCTGTTCAGTCTGCAGAGCTGACATTTTCTGTAAAGTACAATATGGCAGCCTGGAGGCGTTGTGTACACAGAAGGTAGACAGAACCCCCCCCCCCCCAAGTCTGCTCTAAGATACAAGTCAGATTTTAGGCATCCTCTGCAACAAAAATGTCTTTTTGTTGAGAAAAAAAAACTCCCTCCCCTCTGGGTGTTCTATGTACATTGCAGGGACTGTGTTGCAGATTCCTGCCCTTTGTTATTCTGAAGAAAGAGCTGTTTGTGTGTCTTGTGTCCATGATTTTATAATTGTCAATCAGCTGCTGATCCAGCAGGTCTCTAATGAGGAAAGTGGCAGGGTCTGCATCCTTTTTAGATTTGATTTCCCTTTGGGAGTTTCTCTTTTAAAATAACTTTTTTTGTTGCAGGGGATGCCCAAAATCTGACTTCCAAAAAATCAGTAAGCCAATCACAAGCAGCAAATGACATTTCTGGAGGGACCTCTGTGCACCATCTATGTACAGAATGACTCATATGGAATTTAAAGTAAATTACAGTGCTGCCGATTGAAAAGGAAAAGTAATTTAATAACATTTAAAGTGTTACTAAACCCACAACAGTCCAATCAGTCTGTAGATGCAGTAAAGCATGCTTGTTATACTCACTGTGGAACCTAAGGGGTTAATCCTCTGCATTGTGTAAAAAGGCTGTTTGATCCTGTCTTCTCTGATCCTCCCCATCTTCTACCATCCGCAATCCATCCGATGATAGTACAGAGCCCTAGGATTTACTCTGCACATGCTCAGTTTGGTGTGTATTGCTAGAGAGTTTTTTCTTTTTTTGGGGGGGAGAGTGCATGCGATCAGCACAGGGCCAATCAGACAGAGGGTCAGGGGTCAAGCAGCCTCATAGGACAGTCAGAGCAGAATGAAAACTCCTCCTACAAGCGGTAATCAGTGCTGAGCTGGACACTGATATAAGTCACAAGACTGCTATATACTGCTGATGAGAAAAGGTATTTAGCAGTTTATATTTACTAAAATAATTGCATTTCCATGTTCTGTGTACTGTGGGAGACCAAATATAGTGAATTCGGGGTTCGGGGAGAGCGGATATAGTGAATGCAGGGTCCAGGGAGAGCGGATATAGTGAATGCAGGGTCCGGGGAGAGCGGATATAGTGAATGCAGGGTCCGGGGAGACCGGAGATAGTGAATGCAGGGTCCGGGGAGAGCGGATATAATGAATGCAGGGTCCGGGGAGAGCGGATATAGTGAATGCAGGATCCGGGGAGAGCGGATATAGTGAATGCAGGGTCCGGGGAGAGCGGATATAGTGAATGCAGGGTCCGGGGAGAGCGGATATAGCGAATGCAGGGACCGGGGAGACCGGATATAGTGAATGCGGGGTCCGGGGAGAGCGGATATAGTGAATGCAGGGTCCGGGGAGAGCGGATATAGTGAATGCAGGGTCCGGGGAGAGCGGATATAGTGAATGCAGGGTCCGGGGAGAGCGGATATAGTGAATGCAGGGTCCGGGGAGAGCGGATATAGTGAATGCAGGGTCCAGGGAGAGCAGATATAATGAATGCAGGGTCCGGGGAGAGCGGATATAGTGGATGTGGGGTCCGGGGAGAGCGGATATAGTGAATGCAGGGTCCGGGGAGAGCGGATATAGTGAATGCACGGTCCGGGGAGAGCGGATATAGTGAATACAGGGTCCGGGGAGAGCAGATATAATGAATGCAGGGTCCGGGGGAGAGCGGATATAGTGAATGGAGGGTCCGGGGAGAGCGGATATAGTGAATGCACGGTCCGGGGAGAGCGGATATAGTGAATGCACGGTCCGGGGAGAGCGGATATAGTGAATGCACGGTCCGGGGAGAGCGGATATAGTGAATGCAGGGTCCGGGGAGAGCGGATATAGTGAATGCAGGGGCCGGGGAGAGCGGATATAGTGAATGCAGGGTCCTGGGAGAGCGGATATAGTGAATGCAGGGTCCGGGGAGAGCGGATATAGTGAATGCAGGGTCCGGGGAGACCAGATATAGTGAATGCAGGGGCCGGGGAGAGCGGATATAGTGAATGCAGGGTCCTGGGAGAGCGGATATAGTGAATGCAGGGTCCGGGGAGAGCGGATATAGTGAATGCAGGGTCCGGGGTTTAGTAACACTTTAATTACAATATGACTTATGTTACAGTTGTGTGCATTATATATATATATTTATTTTTTTTGCCCACGAAAGTGGAGTTACCCTATAAATCCTCTTATTGGTCAGTTAATATGATTTGCATTATCTTTGGCTCCACCCCATCCTTAGCTACCCTGCAGGCGGAATTCTAATGCCTGCGTCTCCAACCGCCTTCGCAGCCCAATACCCGCCTTAAGCGCCTACAGAAGAGGAAGAAAACAAGGTGAAGTGTTTGTCAATGATAAATATAAACTTTAACCTTTCACTTAATGATTAATCGTTTGCTGTGTAACTGTTCACCTGCCGCAGAGAAACCGCCATCTGAACAGAAACGTTTGAAAAGTGTTTTCTGAGATCAAAAAAAAAAAAAAAAAATGCAACAAATTTCTGGAATTTCCCCATCCGCTTCCAGCAAACCTTCTCCTCCATCTTGTCCTGGCCCGGGCCCCGGGATTGTACTGAGCTTCGGAATGCCGGTCCTCTGCACAGCTGTCAGCTGCAGCGGTGTGCGCAAAAGCCGGGAAACGCAACAAAAACATTGGGGGGGGGGGGGGAGGGACAAAACAATACATGGAACGTAGAAGAGATGGGAATAAAAAGGAATTATTATAGCAAAGACCTGATTTATTAAATGGCTTTTACAAGGACTGTCTGAACTGTCCAACCGCAGCCAATGACATCCCAGCCTGCTCAGACAAATCTCACCAGGAGGATGAAAGCTTGAATTTGATTGGCTGCTACGAGGAAGTGGAGACAGCTTGTGTTAAAAGGCCTTTTGAAAATCTGGTAATATATCGATCTTCCAGTGGTCATCGTTCAGCCCTGTACAGCCTACAGCTCCACTTTATATATTTATTTCAGGTACTTATATAGCACCATCAATGTACGCAGCACTTTACATATATATTGTACATTCACATCAGTCCCTGACCCTCAAGGGGCGTACAATCTAAGGTCCCTAACTCACATTCATACATACACATACTAGGGACAATTTAGACAGGAGCCAATTAACCTACCAGCATGTCTGTGGAGTGTGGAAGGAAACCGGAGTATTTGGAGGAAACCCACGCAGGCACAGGGAGAATATACAGACTCCAGGCAGGTGGTGCCGTGGTTGGGATTTGAACCAACGAACCGAGTACTGCCAGGCGGAAGTGTTAACCATTTAGCCACTGTGCTGCTCCTCTTCATGCTGCCCATGCACTATTGGTCTCCATGGGTCCCTATGGGATGGCCATGCTCATGACTGTCTCTAGTGGTCTTGCAGAGTACTGCTGTACCATAAGAACGAATAGGGACACAGCACACGTGCAATATGAAGAGTAGGGGGGTGATAGAACCCCTGCCAGATTTTTATTGCTGTCTCTGTCCCCGCTGCGTAGATTTGCCCTCTCTATTTGTACTGGTGACCACTGAGCTCCTGGATGGGAAGTGAGTAAAAAGATACTCTGTTGGGGACCCTGTTCTAAGGGGGACTCTGATGCCAATCCTGATCTAAGGGGGTCTCTGATACGGAGCCTAATGTAAGGAGAAACTCTGATGGGCACCCTGATGTAAGGGGGAACTCTGAAGGGGACCCTGATCCAAGGAGAGGGGCTCTGATGGGGGGCTTGGTGTAAGAAGATACTCTGATGGGGACCATGATGTAAAGGGGGTACTCTGAAGGGGACACTAATCTAAGGAGGACTCTGATGGGGACCCTGATGTAAGGGATGGGGGCTCTGATGCCAATCCTGATGTAAGAGGGAACTCTGAATTAAAGGATCCTGATAAAATGGAGGATTCAGATGGGGACCCTGATCTAAAGAGGAGCTTGATGTAAGAAGATACTCTGATGGGGATCCTGATCTTAGGGGGGACTCTGATGGGTATCCTGATGGGGGGGAACTCTGATGGGTATTCTGATGTAAGGGGGGACTCTGATGGGTATTCTGAAGTAACAGGGGACTCTGATGGGTATCCTGATGTAAGGGGGGACTCTGATGAGGATCCTGATGTAAGGGGGGGACTGTGAGGGGGACTTAATTTGTAAAATGTATCTTTTTCTGTCTATGTTCTGACTAGGGCCATCTTTAATATTGATTGGACCCTGGGCAAACATTTTCTTGCCCCCACTCCCATGCAATTTCACTCTATACCTGCTCTGATCAGGCAGCGATTGCAGTTGGCTGCTGGAGGTTACCGCTCACTGACTGGTTGCTAGAGGTTACGGCACACATTAAGGCTCACTGATTAGTTGCTAGAGGTTACAGCACATGCTGATTGGTTACTAGAGGTTACTGCACATCCTTACTGCTCACTGATTGGTTGCTAGAGGATACTGCAGATCCTTATAGCTCACTGGTTGCTAAAGGTTACTACACATTATTACTGCTCACCCATTGGTTGCTAAAGGTTACTGCACATCTGTACCACTTACTGATTGGTTGCTAGAGGTTACTGCACATTGTTATTTCTCACTGATTGGCTGATAGAAGTTACTGCACATCATTACTGCTCACTGATTGGTTGCTAGAGATTACTGCACATCATTACTGCTAACTGGTTACTAGAGGTTACTGCTCATCATTATTGTTCACTGATTGGTTGCTAGAGATTGCAGCAGATCACTACTGTTCACTAATTGGTTGCTAGAAGTTACTGCACATCGTTACTGCTCACTGGTTGCTAGAGGTTACAGCAGTTAATTACATCTCACTGATTGGTTTCTGAAGGTTACAGCACATCATCTCCTTACTGCCTGCACGCCATGGACTGAGAAGGTGAGGAAACCCACCAATAGACAGAAAAACTCCCAGGGATCCTAAGACTGGGATCAGTGGCAGTGCTTGGGGGAGGATGTGATCAGTGGCATTGCTAGGTGGTTGATAGGATCAGTGGCAGTGGTGGGGGGGATGGGATGAATGACAGTGCTGGGGGGGATGGGATCAGTGGCAGTGTCTTGGCCTGGGATGGGATCAGTGGCTGTCCTTGGGGTGGATGGGATCAGTGGCAATGCTGGATGGGGTTGGGAAGTGACATTTCTGCATCGACCACCAATGTTAGGGGAGATTTACATTGACCACCAGCGTAAGGGCAATTCTGCTCTTACCATCAATGTTAAGGGGAATTTGCACTGACAACCAATGTAATGGGAGATTTTACACCAGCAACCAATACATTTCTACACTGGTCACCATTGTAAGGGGGAATATACACTGACCATCAATTTAAGGGTGGCTTCTACATGGACCACCATTGTAAGGGTGCAAGTTAAGATTTTTTTACCGACTACCTATATATAGGCCACCAATGTAAAGAAGGGGATTTACACTGACCACTAATGGAAACGGATCATTAACAGTGACCACCAATGTAAGGAGGGATTTACAATGACCACTAGTATGAATGAAAGGATTCTACACCATGCCCCTTTGTAATGAGAGGATTTACACTGACCACCAATATAATTGAGGCTTTTAGTGTATGCTCACATTTGTGCATTTCAGGAACGCATACAAAATCGCTTTCCTGACACCACAGAAACATGTTGCCCTTTAGCAGATCTATTAATTATTAATGACACCCTCACGCATCTGCTGACGTGCGTGTTTTCACATGCAGCAAAATTCACGGTGTGGCACTGTGTTACTTGTCATTCTGAAAAAGGGTCCGGGCCTTTTCCACATTTCTAGCGCATAGAGCAGCCCATTGAAATGAATGGGCTGCCCTACAGGGGGCGTACGTCTTTATTCCCCATGGCAGTACACCTTTGCATCCTAAATTTCCCAGCTAACCTCTGCACCCCAAACCTCTTCCATCCTCCCCAGTCTCCACAAGACCCCCCCCCCGTCCCCCATAAGCCCAGGTTCACACTAATGCAATGTGTTATATCACATGTGATCCGCACAAGAACCGCACCGCATTCCTGTACAAATCACATGCGATTTGTGTGCGGTGCGATCGGAGCCATACATTTTGTATGGCTCTATTCGCACCGCACCCGCACCAAAAATGTGCAGGACCCTTTTTTGGATCCGCACTAGAATCGGATCGCATGGGTATTCACACCTATGCGATCCGATTCTGTACATCGCACCGCGTTTTGCAGAACCACTTTCGGGGTGTTGTTAACATACACACTCGCAGCAGTTCGCATGAACGGGGAGCGATTCTGATGCGGTGCGGAATTCGCACTGAAAACGCTGCGAATTCCGCACCGCATCAGTGCTAACTCCACATACCTCCTCTGCTCCATCTTTGCACCCACCTTCCTTACCTCTGTACATCCCATCCTTGCTCACCTGTGCACCCCAAACTGTATCTTCCTTTTTTACCTACCCCTGCAACCCCCCCCCCCCTTTACTTATGTTTGTAGAACAGGTTGATGGTGGGCTCAGTGACCACAGTTCCAGGCAGGACTTTCAAGCATGCCCGTTTACCTCCCCAGTGGGCAGCATTCAGCAGGGGTGGCTTGAACCTCTGGGGGGCATAATATACATAATGTATGAATGTCGCCGCTATCTACATCTGAATGCCACATTGCACCACTATTTACATATGAATGCCAGTTACATGTGAATGCTGACATGGTCTGCACACGTGAGTCATCTGTACATGGCAATAGGGCAGAGATGGGCAGCATAAGTGACAGCACTATCAGGAAACAGCGCAGGACGAAGACTTCAAGGGACAAGGGAATGTAAACTGCGACAGATGGCAGGTATGGAACAGCTGCTTTGGGCCCCGCAGCAATGAATGGGTCCAGAGCAGCTGCCCCTTTGCCCCTTCTTAAAGGCAGCCCTGGTTCTGACCAGCGTGTTGGTTCCACATGGACAGTTAGAACTTGGGAGTTTCATGAAGGTCTGAGCAGCTGCCCAACTGTTATTGATTTTATCGAGCTGCCTGCAGGCGGCTACACGGGACACTTCTGCATCCCACGCAGATGAAGACGGATCTCTACACTCGTGTGAATAAGACTTAATGCATTTGTCAGACTTTTCACCATGAGCCAGTTTGTATTGGATGTGTCTGCAATGCATTTCCATTCGGTCACATGCCTTGATTGCATATCGGTTTGACCCAGCCAGTCTAAAACAAGTATTTGTTAGAACAATAGATCCACGCATTCGGATATTCTACTTTTTTGTTTTGTTTTCTTTTGTTTTTTTTATTGCCCGCTGTTTCCTGGGTGGGAAAGGGTTAAGAACTCTTGTTAGGCATTAACCAATGTTGCAATGACATTCCTGGGAGGGGTGAGATTGTTTTTGAGTTTTCTGTGTGTTCACACACTGCCTGAACTCTGTGACCTCAGAAGCGGCATATTTGTCCTGCTTTTCCCTTTTATTTCCTTTTTTGGCCCAATGTGAAATTCCTCTCACTGTCAGAGGACGGTGGACAGGCAAGAGTGTTGTGTAATCATCAGACTTGGGCGCATTCAAACAGCATTTTCGTTGTGCAAAGCATGCAACTGTTGGTTTGAAACCGAAACATGTACAGTGAGAATGTCACAGGCAGCGTACAGTAATGACTTTCAACACTGGTGTCAGTGATCGCAATATTTACCCCTAGCATTGGTGTCAGTTACCACAATAATACCCCTGATTTCAGTTGCTGCAATAAAAACCCCCAGCATTGGTGTCAGTGACCTCAATATTAACCCCCAGCATTGGTGTCAGTTGCTGCAATAATAACCCCTACCATTGGTATCAGTTACTGCAATAATAACCCACAGCATTGGTATCAGTTACTGCAATAATAACCCCCAGCATTGGTGTCAGTTGCTGCAATAATAACCCCTACCATTGGTATCAGTTACTGCAATAATAACCCACAGCATTGGTATCAGTTGCTGCAATAATAACCCCCAGCATTGGTGTCATTTACCACAGTAATAACCCTAGCATTGGGGTTGGTGACTTCATTAGTAATTCTAGCATTGGTGCTGGTTCAAGAAATAATAATCCCCAGCAATGGTGTCAGCTGCTGCAATAATAACCCCTATCATTGGTATCAGTTGCTTCAATAATAACCCCCAGCATTGGTGTAAGTTGTTGCAATAATAACCCCCAGCATTGGTGTCAGTTGTTGCAATTATAACCCCCAGCATTGGTGTCAGTTGCTGCAATAATAACCCCCAGCATTAGTGTAAGTTGCTGCAATAATAACCCCTGCATTGGTGTAAGTTGATGCAATAATAACCCCCAGCTTTGGTGTCAGTTACCACAATAATGACCCCCAGAATTGGTGTAATTTACCACAGTAATAACCCCAGTATTGGGGTTGGTGACTTCATTAGTAATCCTAGAAGTGGTGCCGGTTCAAGAAATAATAACCCCCAGCATTAGTGTAAGTTGCTGCAATAATAACCCCTGCATTGGTGTAAGTTGATGCAATAATAACCCCCAGCATTGGTGTCAGTTACCACAATAATGACCCCCAGCATTGATGTAATTTACCACAGTAATTACCCCAGTATCGGGGTTGGTGACTTCATTAGTAATCCTAGCAGTGGTGCCGGTTCAAGAAATAATAACCCCCAGCATTGGTGTCTGTGACTGCAATAATAACCTCCAGCAATGGTTTTGGTGGCCAAAGTAATAGTGCCCAACATTGGTACTGGTTCAAGCAATAACAACCCCCCGCATTGATGTTGGTGACAGTAATAATAACCCCCAACATTAATATTAGTTACCACAAAAATGACCCCCAGCATTTGTATCATTTACCCCAATAATAACCCCAGCATTGGGTTTGGTGATTGCATTAGTAATCCCAGCATTGGTGCCAATTCAAGAAATAATAACCCCCAACATTGGTGTCGATGACTGCAATAATAACCCCCAGCAATGGTTTCGGTGGCCACAATAATAGTGCTTAGTATTGGTACTGTTTCAAGCAATAATAACCCCCAGCATTGGTTTTTCTGTAATAGCGTTAATAACCCCCAGCATTGGTTTTGGTGACAGTAGTAATACCCCCCAGCATTGCATTTGGTGACAGTAATAATAACCCCCAGCATTGGTGTCAGTGGTTGCAGAAATAACACAAACATTGGTGGTCAGTGGTAAAGTTTTTAACCCTATCCCTACATTGATGGTCAGTAGCAGCACTGTTAAGCCCCACCCCCTGCATTGATGGTCAGGTGTCTTTGTAAGAAAACAAAGACGTGATTTTTTTTTTTATTTCTTTCAAGCTAATTTTGCCTATTCAGTCCACAAAACTTGAGACCAATGTTTATAAAATTTTAACAAAATGATGGCACCTATCCCCATCAGTAATAAACTACGCGGTGGTACACATATTAATTACACATTGTAAATAGTCTATAATAATAGCATTGCTTGCTGAAGATTGACCTGAGATCAGTTGTCCATTTTTTTTTTTTTTTGTTTTGTGTTTTTTTTTAGAATGATCGGGAGGCTATAGGATTTCTCATAGCCACTAAGTCTGTATCACTGTCCCCGGTGCTGGGACTGCTGCATTCTGGAATAGGGCACATAACCTGATATTATGTCATGATGCGGCTTATTTAAGTTTTCCCAATAAAAATAATATTTACGGGTGCCCCGCTCTGGAGTTGATTACGGAATTGTGCGACATCTGCCTGTCGGCTCAAATCACATCCATCTCCCTCCAAGATAATGAGATCTTGTTAACTGCAGGAGGATTAAGGTGTGATGATCCCCGCTGATCTCCTAAGAACACGCTAAGCTCTGGCTGGCCACGGTAATTTCACATACACAGGTGCAGCCTCTCATTGCATGGAGCTGCTATGTCAACAGAGGCTGTCATCTCCCCATATAATCAGTTTGGCGTGAAAACCTAAACATTGCCTACAGCAGCCAATCAGATCTCTGCTGAAAGTTCTCCGATGCATGTTAGGAAATGAAAGCAAACTTGTAATTGGTCCAGAGGTAGCAACTAGTGGATTAAGTGTAGCTCATGGTTTGCAAATTGTCCATAACTCAGCATCATACAAAGCGGGAGGGATCCCAGGAGCTTGCACTCTGTGCATGGGATTTTCAGACTTTCTGAGATTATGGGGACACTACTAACCCGGCCCACGTTAGATCTGCCCACTTTCTGGTTAGGTGTGTCCAGATCAAGCCCAGGGCTGATGTTAGAAACCACGGGGCCCCATACAGCCAACCTGACAGGCCTCCCCCCAAAAAAAACACAGTTTACTATGCTTCACTTATGAATGAACACAGTAACTGATTGGTACTGATCACACATTGTGTTCATTCAGGAAAGGCTGTAAAATGAGAAATAATCACTGGACGCTTCCTCCACTCTCCATCCAGAAGGATCCTACTGTGTGCTTGCAGTTGCTGGTGGGAAGGAGAGGAGGGAAGCTCGCAGCACTGCGGGGGTGGGGGCACACAGGGGGGCCTGGTATGAAACATATGGTGCACAGGCAGGGTGATGGGTGCAGCGGTGGGAACCGATCCCCTGTATGGCTCTCTCTGCAGCAGCTGAATGACAGCGGTAGGGAGGGGAGAAGAAGCCAGCTTTCAGCTTCTGCAGATAGACACAAGCAAGGGCTCGGTTCCAGTAATTTCCCCCCCCCGTCATACCGATCTCCCTCCCTGTCCACATCATATTTACCCAGCTGTCTGGGCCCCCCTGCTGGCCGGGGCTGGTGGTACCTCCTTATCCACGGCCCTGATCATGCCTACATTATATGTTGGTACCAACCGGACCCCGCCACTAAATATGGGAGGACCACCTATCATCTCCACTTTACTGATTGGTCTCGCCCAGACCCCATTTCTGAATATGAATAGACCACCCACTCAGCACAGATCCCTGTAATTCATGTGCTTGTGTCGTAGAAGATCCTATCACGTTCAAGGAAAATTAAAAAACAGCATTTTTGCTTGCACATGATTGGATGATGGAAGTCAACAGAGCTTCTGCTCTCTAGATTGTAAGCTCTAACGAGCCAGGCCCTCTGTCACCCCTTGAACCAATATGTATTGTAACTGTAATGTCTACCTTCATTTTGTAAAGCGCTGAGCAAACTGTTGGCGCTCTATAAATCCTGTATAATAATAACTTAAATAAGGTTGATGCTGTGATCCCGGGACATGGTCCAGGGCACTGCATTGGAGGGACAAAGGGTCAAGATGTGGGGCTGTGTCAGCAAATATAGGACATATGGTATTTATGTATTTTATAACTTATCCTTTGTGGTGTCAGTACTGGATTTTTATCACCAATAATACGGTTTGAATGGCTCCTCCACAACAGACATGGGAAATCCAGCAGTTCTGGGTAACCAGTTGTTATGTCCACTGATTGGTCCTTCCCAGTCCCCACCTATTAATATGAGGAGACCACCCATGCTGAGCACCAATCCTGGTAATGAATGTCCTTTTGAGTCCTTTGTGATCCCAGGATATAGCCACGGGCACAGCATTGGTGGGACAGAGGGTCAAGATGCAGGACTGTCCCAGCAAACCTAGGACAGTTGGCATGCATGAAATGTATGACTCCTCATTTGTGGTGTCAGTACCATATTATTATTATCAGTAGTATGCTTTGAATGGCTTCTCCATAACAGGCATGAGGAGTCCAGCAGTTCTGGGTAACCATCTGGCTGTCATGGAGGAGGAATAAGAACTGTAAGTCCCAGGGTGATCCCACTTTTTTGGTGCCATCATAGCTAAGAAAGTCTATGTTGCCTGATGTATGATATAAAAAGTTGATGTTACATTGAAATGAGATTACATTGTGTACTGTAAGAGTAATACCTTGTCTTTGCCCTCCAGGTGCTCACAACTCCACCTCTTCTAAGAAGCCTCGAAGCAGAAGCATCTTTCACTCCCTGTTCTGTTGTCTGTGTCAGGACGACACAGATCCCCTTCCTGTGAATAACAATGCTCCCCTCCTAGTGGAAGAAAATGGATCGGTCCCCAAGGTAAGCTGAGATCTAGCAAATCATTGAACACCCGAAGAGGGCAAGAAGATACATTGACATGACCAGGCTCTTGACTGTCTATGAAGGTTCTCAATGATCCAAGTCTTGGTATATCTCGTAGTAGTTGGTCAATTTCCGCTGGACTTGTTCTCTAATTTTGAAGACATTTCATTACTTCTTCAAGTCACTTTTTCAGTTCTAATAAGTTTCAAGGAACATACTCCAGCATTTATATCTACATGGGTAGCACCAGCACCTACACTTGTTTGTCAAGGCAGATGTTGACTGTCCAAGAGCAGGACTGGAGTTGTGGAAGTTGTAGAACCACCTGATCTAGTTATATAATCCTATCCATGGTGTCAGGACAAATGCATAGGTGTCAATCATTACATTCACATGATTAAAGGTGAGAATTGTTGCCAAGGTAGAGATGTTAAAATGACATACTGTATGTGGAAGCCAGATGGTGTTGAAGTCCCTCACCCCTGTGCAGGAATAGTTGTTCCAATGTGACATAGATGACCTCTTTCACACCTCTTGGGAGTCAGTTGTTCTCTTTCTTCAAAATGTGAAGAGGGAGATAAGTTACCATGACGTGACCAGGCTCTTGAATGTCTGTGAAGGCTCTCATTGATCCAGGTCATGGTATCTCTAGTAGTAGTTGGTGACATTCAGCTGAACTTGTTCCATAATGTTGAAGACATTTTGTATCTTCTTCAAGCCTCTTCTAATGAGTGTCAGGAAACATACCCCAATATTTATATCCACATTGGTAACACCTACACCTTCATCCAATCACCATGGAATAGGTCAGGTAGATATTGATTGATTGATTGCCCAAGAACAGGATGGAAGTTGTGGAGGTTGCAGAACCACCCGGATCTAGTTATATAATCCCATCCTATGTGTCAGGGAGTCTGCATAGGTGTCAATCACTGCATTCACGTGGCTGAAGGTGAGAATTGTTGCCGGGTAGAAATGAAAATGACATTATACGTATGTGGAAGACAGATGGTGTAGAAGGCCCTCATCGCTGTTCAGGGGTGGTTGTTCTGGTTTGAAATAGATGTCCTTTTTAACACCTATTGTGAACAAGTTGTCCTGTCTTTCCAAAATATGCTCTTCAGTGTCCTTAAAATGCTGAGTTATGTCCCTGACACTCATTGGAATCAAAGAAGTGGCTTGGAGAAGTTATGAAACGACTTCAACATCATGGAATAGGTCAAGGTAGATGTTAATTGTCTAAGCTCAGAATGAGAGGTGTGAAAGTTATAGAACCACCCTATTCTAGTTATATAATCCCCTTCCATAATGTCAGGGAGTCTGCATAGATGTCAATCATTGCATTCACACAGTTGAAGGTGAGAATTGTTCCCAGGGTAGAGATGGTAAAATCACATTATATGTGGAAGACAGATGGCGTAGAAGGCCCTTACCCCAGTTCAGGGATGGTTGTTCCAGTAAGACGTAGATGGCCTCTTCCACTCCTCTTTTGAACCAGTTGTTTAGTCTATCCAAAATGTGCTCCTCACTTTCCTCAATACTGGGGTCATGTTCTTGATACTCAGAACTGAAGAAGTGACTTGGAGAAGCTACGAAACTTCTTCAACATTTTGGAGCAAGTCCCGTTAAAAATGAATAACTACTACTAGCCAGCCAGGCAATCTAGTTCTAGTTCACATTGTTGGGGGTGAGGGGTTGGGCCGCCTGCATTTTTTAAAAAATTGCTTTAAAATGTTTTTTTCAAGTCCCCTTATGTTTCTATATCAACTAATGATAATTCCAAAAACTAATGCAGAAAAAAAGGCCTAAAAAGAAAACTATTTAAGGGGAATATTATGAGGCACTGTCCTCCAAAGAAAAAAAAAACTTCATATACAAACATAATCCAACCTGCACAATGCTATATTAAATACTAGTAGCCCCAGAAAGAAGGATTTACTTGGTTTTATTAGCATTTAGTAAAATATTGAGAATGTAGAAATTTGGATACAGTTATTATGTATACTTGAGGTTTTGTTGTAAGAACCAAAGTGCCACTTTAAGGAATACACTTTTGTCCAATTTCATTATCACTCTATGTCCTGTGAACATTGTCACCTTTATAGAAATTGAGGGGATGTCTCACTGAAAAAGGAGGTTAATGGAATCTCAATGACAAAGTTTGGACTTTCCCCCCACTTAAAACTGAACTCAGAAAAAAATTGCATTTCAATATTCTTCAAGAGCCCTAAAGGATATAAATCCACTTTGTGTGCACGAAACTAGAGGGGGGATTGTGGAGACAAGACCCTTCACCCTGCTTCAGCACATAGAGCATCAGTCTTTATTACAGGAAGCTCAATTTTTACTGTAGTTCTGCTGTAAGACAGAAACATTTTCATGTCACTGTAAAACCCTGGCTTAGCAGTACCTCCAACTCAGTAATACCTCCAGATCATTAGTACCCCCACTTAGCAGATCCCCAGTTTATTATTACCCTTGTTCAACAGATCCCTGGCTCAGTAGTACCCCCAGCTCTTCTGATCCCCTGCTCAGTAGTAACCTCAGCTCTTCTGATCCCCTGCTCAGTAGTAACCTCAGCTCTTCTGATCCCCTGCTCAGTAGTAACCTCAGCTCTTCTGATCCCCCACTCGGTAGTAACCCCCAGCTCTTCTGATCCCCCACTTGGTAGTAACCCCCAGCTCTTCTGATCCCCCACTCAGTAGTAACCCCCAGCTCTTCTGATCCCCCGCTCAGTAGTAATCCCCAACTCTGCTGATTCTCTGCTCAGTAGTAACCCCAAGCTCTCCTGATCCCCCACTCGGTAGTAACCTCCAGCTTTTCTGATCCCCTGCTCAGTAGTAATCCCCAACTCTGCTGCTCCTCCACTCAGTAGTAACTACGAGCTCTGCTGATCCCCTGCTCAGTAGTAATCCCCAACTCTGCTGCTCCTCCACTCAGTAGTAACTTCGAGCTCTGCTGATCCCCCGCTCAGTAGTAACTCTCAGCTCTACTGATTCTCTGCTCGGTAGTATCCCTCAGCTGTGCCGATCCCCCGCTCAGTAGTAATCCCCAACTCTGGTGATCCCCCGCTCAATTGTAACCCTCAGCTCTGCTGAACCCCTGCTCAGTAGTAACGTGCGTTCCTACATACAGTGGTACTAAGTCAGGGTGGCTACGTTCCTACATACAGATGTACTAAGGCAGGGTGGCTATGTTCCTACATGCAGTAGGAATAAGGAAGGGTGACTATGTTCCTACATGCAGTGGTACTAAGGCAGGGTGGCTATGTTCCTACATACAGTGGGATTAAGGCAGGGTGGATATGTTCCTACATACAGTGGGACTAAGGCAGGGTGGCTATGTTCCTACATACAGTGTTACCTTGGAGAATGAATAGCGACCCTCTTAACAAGAAGTCAGGTCACTGCAGCAAAGAAAATGGAATTTGGAGATAATCAGGGCACTGATCATGATCAGTGTAGAATAACAGTGAAGCTCCATCAGTGCCAATTCATGTCCAAGGCTGCCCATCAGTGCAGTCTCAACAGTGCCCATCAGTGCAGCCTTCCAATTCCCATCAATGCAGCCTATCAGTTCCCATCAATGCAGCCTATCAGTGCCACCTATCAGTGGCCATCAGTGCAGCCTCATCTGGCTCATCAGTGAAGAAGAAAATTAACTTATATGCAAATTTTTATAACAGAAACTTTTTTCGTTTATTTAGAAAAAATGGTGATGATATACCACCAATAGAAATCTCTATCTGTCTCAAATGATAATTTCATATGGGCACAGTGCTGCATGACCACACAATTGTCCTCCAAAGAGTGACAGCACTGAAAGCTGAAAATTGGCCTGTGCAGGAAGGGGAGGAAAGTGCCCGGTGTTGAAGTGGTTAAAAAGCTGCAGAGATTTTCCAGAATGCTGGAAGATTTCCTCTACCGATTCTGGCAATCTTCATCTCCGTGGTGGAACTCCCCCAGTTATTGCTGGCAAAGTTTAGATTGGCTGCAGGGCTCACAGTCGCTCAGATCTTTCAACCCAACTTCCACATTCCAGGGACGGGGACTTTTCTCCCAGACTGCCACTCCTGTCCATAACTCTGTCTCCAGTCTTGGCTGACAAGCTCCTAATTGGAGGGGGGAAGGGGGGAGTAGTTTGATCTAAAGGCACAGAGTTAAATGATATGCGATTGGAGTCTCCTTTTGAAAACTGGAAATGAGGGAAGCGGTAATGAAATCCTACCTGGAGCAGTAATTCATTTCTGGGCCGCAAAGGTATTTTGCAAGAGTAACTGTCTGCGCTCACATGCCTCTGGTGACATCTTGTGGACAATAACAAGTACTGCTCTTGTCATTTTGTTTGCAAGAGAAGACTTTTAGGCCTGACTCACACCAATGCGTTTTTTAGTGCATTTTGCAGAAACGCACTACAGTCCATTTAACACGGTTTCCTATGGGACACATTCACATCTATGCCTTTTTGGAAAGGGCCAGGGATTTTTGTTTAGACGTAACACGGTGCGTTTTTGGTTCAATAGACTTCAATGGACATGCAGCAGAAATGCATGTAGTGCATTTTTTATATGTTTTTTGCTTTTTTTTTTTGCTTATTAGAAAGTATTGACTTTGAGCACTGGTTCACACTGAATGCGTCTTCACTTAAACCAGCGTAATTTCAAAGATGAAGGTCTTATAGGTGCACCTGACATCTGTGCGACTTCATGCATAGATGTTCATTCAATTCGCACCTGAAATTGTTGAAAATAGTGCAGGAATTATTTTCAAAATTGGTGCGACTCCGATGGAGTTGGAGTCGCAGGATTTCATTCCATTGTGGCGTATTCTGTTACCAGTGGTTTGTTTTGGTGACTGTGGTCCCAACTGACTTGAGATCATTCACAAGCTCCTCCCGTGTAGTTCTGTGCTGATCCCTCACTTTTCTCATCATTCTTACCCCATGAGGCGAACTCTTGCATGGAGCTCCAGACCGAGGGCGATTATTATTTATTTATTATTTATTTCAGGTACTTATATAGCGCCGTCAATTTACGCAGCATTTTACATATATATTATACATTCACATCAGTCCCTAACCCTCAAGGGGCGTACAATCTAAGGTCCCTAACTCACATTCATACATACACATACTAGGGACAATTTAGACAGGAGCCAATTCACCTACCAGCATGTCTTTGGAGTGTGGGAGGAAATCAGAGTACCCGGAGGAAACCAACACAGGCACAGGGAGAACATGCAAACTCCAGGCAGGTGGTGCCATGGTTGGGATTTGAACCAACGACCTGAGTACTGCCAGGTGGAAGTGCTAACCATTTAGCCACTGTGCTGCTCCTCTTCATGCTGCCCATGCACTATTGGTCTCCATGGGTTCCTATGCGATGGCCATGCTCATGACTGCCTCTAGTGGTCTTGCAGAGTACTGCCATACCATATTTATTATTTTGTATTTCTTCCATTTGCGAATGATCATTCCAACAGTTGTCTCCTTCTCACCAAGCTTCTTGCTGAGGGCTGTTCATCCCTTGTGAAAGCAATAAATGAAAGTTTCAAATAAAATAAAAACTAAAAGTATAAAATAAAAAATGTAAAACGCACCCTTCCTTGCTTACACGCAAATGTGAACGCATACGTAAAGCCAGCACGCATATGTAAACGGTGATCGCACAACACTTGTGAGGTATGGTCACAAACGTCAGAGGTAGAGCAATACTTTAACATACGCAATTTTAAAGTGTGACATGTTCAGTATCTATTTACTTGGCATATCATCTTTTACATTTTTTTTAAAAAAAATAGGTATTCTATTGTGTTTGTGTACAATAATTCATTAAAGTGTATTTTTTTGCCCTAAAAATTGTGTTTGAAAAACAGCTACACAAATACTATGTAAAAAAAAAAAATTGCAACACCCACCATTTTATTCTCTAAGGCCTCTGAAAAAAATATATATAAAGCCACGCGGTTCTAAGTAATTTTCTAGCAAAAAAATGCAGATTTTTTATAAATTTGTATATATAGGAGAGAAGTGTAAGAATAGGCCTGGGCAGTAAGTGGTTAAATCTTCCACATGTGTATGACTGGTAGAGGCAGGGGAACCTATTAACAGCATTCCTCTTCTTTTTTTTCCTGGAATCGCATAGATGTTATGCTATGGCCAGTTTAAGGAGCAAACCGGGCTCATTAAAGTTATTGCTTGTTTTTGAAATATTTTTTAGGCGACTAAATTCCTTCTGCCAGAAGTGAAGCCGCAGGACACGGGCAAACTCTGTGTGGTCATTGACCTGGATGAAACGTTGGTTCACAGCTCATTCAAGGTAAGTTGTACAGTCTTCATCACCAACAACATTAACCTTTCAAATTTACATTTTGCCTCTCAGATTGCTTTGAATATTCCATTTTTAAAAACTGAAGTTCATCTAAACAAAATTCCCTACAGCTTTAGTCGCATCACTTACCTGTGTTGATAGATGTCCCATGGTGTGCAGGCAGCTGAATCCTGCAGAAGTCTTCTGGCAGGGATGCCCTGTCCTCTTCCTTACTCACAACTTGTGCACAACGCTGCAGTGGTTAACAGCTTCAGGTTTTTGGGCTCAACTGCCCCAAAGATGATCTGATGGGGGCACACCCCTTCCTTCTTCCACCTCCTCCACTGAGAAAAGTTCTTTCATTGATTACTCTGCCTGTAACTGTGAGTGAGGAAGAGTCTGATCAGTGACCGGATTCTCTCCCCCTTTCACAGATTGAGTTACATGCAGCGTAATCAGTGAAATAACTTTTCTAATTGGAGGAGAGGGAAGGAGGGGGCGTGTCTCCATCAGATTATCTGTACTGCTGTTCTGCCTGAAGACCCAAAGCTGTTAACAAATGCAGCACCAATCCTCATTGGAGAAGAGAGAATGGGGGCGTGTCCCCATCAGATCATCTGTACTGCTGTTCTGCTTGAAGACCCGAAGCTGTTAACCATTGCAGTACCAATCCTCACTGGAGGAGAGGGAAGGAGGGGGCATGTTTTCATTGGGTCATCTGTTCTGCCGTTTTGCCTGAAGACGCAACTGCTGTTCTGCCTGAAGACCTGATGCTATTAACCATTGCAGTACCAATCCTCATTGGAGCAGAGGGAAGGGGGGAGTGTCTCCATTGGATCATCTGTACTGCTGTTCTGCCTGAATATTTGAAGCTGTTAACAAATGCAGCACCAATCTTCATTGGAGGAGAGGGAAGGGGGGGCGTGTCCCCATTGGATCATCTGTACTGCTGTTCTGCCTGAAGACCCGATGCTCCTAACCATTGCAGTACCAATCCTCACTGGAGGAGAGGGAAGGCGGGGCTTGTCTCCAGTCTCCATTGGATCATCTGTATTGCGGTTTTGCCTGTAGACCCGATGCTATTAACCATTACAGTACTAATCCTCATTGGAGGAGAGGAAAGGGGAGGAGGCATGTCCCCATTGGATCATCTGTACTGCTGCTCTGCCTGAAGACCCGAAGCTATTAACCACCGTAGCACCAATACTCGTTGAAGCCGAGGGAAGGGGGGCATGTCTCCATCGGATCATCTGTTCTGCCTGAAGACTTGAAGCTGTTAACCATTGCAGCACCGAACCTCATTGGAGGAGAAGGAAGGGGGACGTGTCTCAAAAGGATCATCTATACTGCTGTTCTGCCTGAAGGCCCGAAGCTGTTAACCATTGCAGCACCAGAGGATCAGAGGAAGGAAGAGGACGGGGCATCACTTCAGTGAAGATGTCTCCAGAATCCAGCTACCTGCACAATGTGGTACATCCTGCATTACAGGAAAGTGATGGAACTAAAACTGTAGAGAATTAAAAAAAACAAATGTTAGCTAAGCTGCAGCTTTAATGGGGCAGATGCACCAGTTGGAATAAAGATATAAAACTTTCCACGGCTTAATAATTACATCACACAAAACAAAGGAAAAATTAATATTTTTACAGATGCCCACATATCTTGATGTTAGTAATTCACCACTATTTACTTTAATTTAGGTACTTATATAGCGCCAACAATTCTGGCAGCGGTTTACATATATATTGTTCATTCACATCAGTCTCTGCCCTCAAGGGGCGTACAGTCCAAATTCCCTAACTCCCTTTTATACATACACGTACTAGGGCCAGTTTAGACAGGAGCCAATTAATCTACCAGCATGTCTTTGAAGTGTGGGAGGAAAACGGCATATTTATGTGTTTTATTATTTATTTGTTATATATTTAATTTTGTGTGTGTATATATATATATATTGTATTTGAAAAAAAAATAAAATGATGTGTTATATGTTAAATAAGAACATTTCTAGAATATGTGTTGTGTGTGTGTGTGTATATATATATATATATATATATATATATATATATATATATATTTGTTACATTACACAATTCCCTCCAAAGTTTATATCAACATTCCACATCATAAGGCATCTTCAACTGTATATTAGAATTTTATCATCTTTTTATATCCAAAAGTGCCATCTATCAATATACTGTATTTGTTGCAACTGTTTATTTTTTTTTTCCTTTTGGGTTAAAATTTTTACAGCTGATCATTGTGAACTCCCCTGTCAGTGGTAAATGGTTTGTCTCAACCCTCAAACTGCCATTTTGCTGGAGGGCTTGTTCTGTTAGAGGAGGTTACATAGTTAGTCTGGCTGAAAAATGCCAAAAGTCCATCCAGTTCAACCAAAAAAAAACAAGTTATATACCCACAGTTGATCCAGAGGAAGGCAAAAAAAAACCCAGCAAACCATGATCCAATTTTCTGCTGCATGGGAAAAAAAATTCCTTCCTGATTCCCCGAGAGGCAATCCGATATTCCCTGGATCAACTTTACCTATAAATGTTATATCCAGTTATATTCTGTGTATCTAAGAAAGAATCCAGGACTTTCCTACAGCAATCCACTGAGCTGGCCACAACCAACTCTTGAGGGAGTCTATTCCACATTCTCACAGCTCTTACTGTGAAGAAACCTTTCTGTGTTTGGAGATTACATTTCTTTTCCTCCAGACGTAAAGAGCGCCCCCTTGTCCTCTGTGATGACCTCAGGGGGAATAGCTCTACACAGAGTTCACTATATGAACCACTGATGTATTTATACATGGAGATCATATCCCCCTTATGTATTATACATGGAGATCATATCCCCCTTATGTATTATACATGGAGATCATATCCCCCCTTATGTATTATACATGGAGATCATATCCCCCTTATGTATTATACATGGAGATCATATCCCCCTTATGTATTATACATGGTGATCATATCCCCCCCTTATGTATTATACATGGAGATCATATCCCCCCTTATGTATTATACATGGTGATCATATCCCCCCCTTATGTATTATACATAGAGATCATATCCCCCCTTATGTATTATACATGGAGATCATATCCCCCCTTATGTATTATACATGGTGATCATATCCCCCCTTATGTATTATACATGGAGATCATATCCCCCCTTATGTATTATACATGGTGATCATATCCCCCCTTATGTATTATACATGGAGATCATATCCCCCCCTTATGTATTTATACATGGAGATCATATCCCCCCTTATGTATTATACATGGAGATCATATCCCCCTTATGTATAATACATGGAGATCATATCCCCCCCTTATGTATTTATACATGGAGATCATATCCCCCCTTATGTATTATACATGGAGATCATATCCCCCTTATGTATTATACATGGAGATCATATCCCCCCTTATGTATTATACATGGAAATCATATCCCCCCTTATGTATTATACATGGTGATCATATCCCCCTTATGTATTATACATGGAGATCATATCCCCCTTATGTATTATACATGGAGATCATATCCCCCCATATGTATTATACATGGTGATCATATCCCCCCTTATGTATTATACATGGAGATCATATCCCCCCTTATGTATTATACATGGAGATCATATCCCCCCTTATGTATTCTACATGGAGATCATACCCCCCCCTTATGTATTATACATGGATATCATATCCCCCTTATGTATTATACATGGTGATCATATCCCCCCTTATGTATTATACATGGAGATCATATCCCCCCTTATGTATTATACATGGAGATCATATCCCCCCTTATGTATTATACATGGAGATCATATCCCCCTTATGTATTATACATGGAGATCATATCCCCCTTATGTATTATACATGGAGATCATATCCCCCCTTATGTATTATACATGGTGATCATATCCCCCCTTATGTATTATACATGGAGATCATATCCCCCCTTATGTATTATACATGGTGATCATATCCCCCCTTATGTATTATACATGGAGATCATATCCCCCCCCCCTTATGTATTATACATGGAGATCATATCCCCCCTTATGTATTATACATGGAGATCATATCCCCCCTTATGTATTATACATGGAGATCATATCCCCCCTTATGTATTATACATAGAGATCATATCCCCCCTTATGTATTATACATGGAGATCATATCCCCCCTTATGTATTATACATGGTGATCATATCCCCCCTTATGTATTATACATGGAGATCATATCCCCCCTTATGTATTATACATGGAGATCATATCCCCCCTTATGTATTATACATGGTGATCATATCCCCCCTTATGTATTATACATGGAGATCATATCCCCCCCCCCCTTATGTATTTATACATGGAGATCATATCCCCCCTTATGTATTATACATGGAGATCATATCCCCCTTATGTATAATACATGGAGATCATATCCCCCCTTATGTATTTATACATGGAGATCATATCCCCCCTTATGTATTATACATGGAGATCATATCCCCCTTATGTATTATACATGGAGATCATATCCCCCCTTATGTATTATACATGGAAATCATATCCCCCCTTATGTATTATACATGGTGATCATATCCCCCTTATGTATTATACATGGAGATCATATCCCCCCTTATGTATTATACATGGTGATCATATCCCCCCTTATGTATTATACATGGAGATCATATCCCCCCTTATGTATTATACATGGAGATCATATCCCCCCTTATGTATTCTACATGGAGATCATACCCCCCCCCCTTATGTATTATACATGGATATCATATCCCCCTTATGTATTATACATGGTGATCATATCCCCCTTATGTATTATACATGGAGATCATATCCCCCCTTATGTATTATACATGGAGATCATATCCCCCTTATGTATTATACATGGAGATCATATCCCCCCTTATGTATTATACATGGTGATCATATCCCCCCTTATGTATTATACATGGTGATCATATCCCCCCTTATGTATTATACATGGTGATCATATCCCCCCCTTATGTATTATACATGGTGATCATATCCCCCCCTTATGTATTATACATGGAGATCATATCCCCCCTTATGTATTATACATGGTGATCATATCCCCCCTTATGTATTATACATGGAGATCATATCCCCCCTTATGTATTATACATGGTGATCATATCCCCCCTTATGTATTATACATGGTGATCATATCCCCCCTTATGTATTATACATGGTGATCATATCCCCCCCTTATGTATTATACATGGTGATCATATCCCCCCCTTATGTATTATACATGGAGATCATATCCCCCCTTATGTATTATACATGGTGATCATATCCCCCCTTATGTATTATACATGGAGATCATATCCCTCCTTAATCTCCTCTTCCCAAGAGAGAATAAATTCAGTTCCTCTAATCTTTCCTTATTCCTAGATTGTAAGCTCCAAGGATCAGGCCCCTCCTATCCCTTTTGTATTGATCTGGATTGTTGCTGTATTGTCTCCCGTTATATTGTAAAGCGCTGAGCAAACTGTTGGTGCTATATAAATCCTGTATAATAATAATAATAATAATAATAATAATAGCTGATCTCCTCTATGCCTCTTATCAGTTGGGTTGTCCTTCTCTGTACTTTCTCCAGTTCCCCAATGTTCTTTTTGTGAATTGGTGCCCAAACCTCTCTGGATTCTATACCTCTGTTAATACAAGAGAGGATTTTGCTCGCTTTAGAACCTGCAGCTTGGCATTGCATGCCATTATTAAGCTTGTGATCTCCCAGAACCCCTAGATCCTTCTCCACCATTGACCCCCTAGTTTGCAAATAACCCACTTAGTGGCAGGATTACCAGGTGAAAATAAAAGCAAAAAAAACCTGTAAAAAAGAAAAATTTTACAGTCATCACATCTACGAATTGGTAAGCAGCAATTTATTACATTTCTGTTTGTGGGTTTAATGCGACTTTAATAGGGAGGACTGCAAAGTATAAAGTGAGTTAATGGCTTCTGCCTGTAAAATGAGCACTGCTGCCCCCTACAGGCCAATGTTAAGCATCACCTCTACTTGCTTTACTCTCCCATAACATCTAATTTCATTTTGCAGCCAGTCAACAATGCTGATTTTATCATTCCTGTAGAGATTGATGGAACAGTTCATCAGGTAAATATTTTTTTTTCTTTCTTCTCAGTTCGATTGCCAATTTCTCCATTTTTTTTCTCTCTGACTAGGTTTGGTACTTTAATCCAATACTGTTCAGTGGTTTCAGGATCCTCGGCCTGAGCACCGCCTTCCCCTCCAGGCTGGTGCTGGATTCAAGTAATCCAGGATAGGCTGTGACTTCCCCTTTCAGCCTAATCTCGATTACTTGCGGCCAGCGCCGACTCTAGACGTCAGGATTCGCTGTGAAGCTGGAATGCAGTTTGGAGACATAGCAGCATGTATTGCCACTGAATTCTTCAACTTAAAAAAAAAAATCTCATTGTTTTTGTTCTCTTGACATAGTCATTTGTGTCGGTTTAATTAATAGTTTTAGTTTTGGCTGCACACTAAGTCCATCTTATGAAGACAGAAAAGTAAGAATCCCACAAGGCCACATCATCTACTACGTACCTATGCATGTGCTTCCAGATAAGGCCAAGGACTGGTGGTGGTGTGGCTTCCACTCTCTGACCAGTCGGAGTAAAAATCCATCACAATCACAAAGCTCAGTCCCTCTGCTGCCTCTCACTCTTTCACTTTTGTGTGTAAAAGTCCATCACAATGTCACACAATTTAGCCCACAACCTTCCCCTTGTTTTCTGATGTTTGGGGACCTACCAGAACATTACACTGATCACTGGAGGATAGAAGACTGAGAAGACACTTCCTCATGTCTACAGGAAGCAGGTGCCATTCTTCTCCCAAGATGCTACTCTCAGGCTTACTTTGACAGACTGTGCTTAGGAAAAATGACTTGACTGGAGCTCATAGACTGCCTTTTAATGGTAAAGGATACTGTTTTATTGATTATTCTGCCACTGTATATTATATCATGGCAATACTTTATACATGTAGATATGTTAAGTGACTAATCAGTTCTTTAGCCAATAGCTTACCACGACCTTCATAATGGCCTCCCTTCTCCTCCACCAGGTGTATGTGTTGAAGAGGCCCCATGTGGATGAGTTTTTGAGAAGAATGGGGGAAATGTTTGAGTGTGTTCTCTTCACTGCCAGCCTGGCCAAGGTGAGCTGAACCCAATGGGTTGTCCAACCTGATAAACCAAGTGACTCCTAGACTGTGCGTATGTTAATTCTAGGGTGGTTACCTCACTACTAGACGCATTTTCTCACATGCACAAATTTTCCAAGATTTGGAAGGTTTCTGTATGATTAGCCAACATTATTCCCCATCTAGTCTAGGCTTCACTGAAACCAGGCAGATTGTCCTCATTCTGTTGTTGGTAGACTCTGTTGGTTTACTTGCATGAGTCCTTGCTCATAACCCACTGTGCCAGTTCAACGTGAGAAGTGAGACCACCACCATAACATGCACTTACCAGATGCATAGACCGGACAGTTACGAAGAGTTCAAAAGCACTTCTACAGTCAATAGCTGCAGAGGAACTTTTCCAATGAGAAACAAGACTGGTGGTGTCCTCTTTTCATCTGGTGGCTTCTCAAGCCCAACTCCTCACATAAGGATTCATGGGAGAAAACAAAGTAAAAAAAACAAAAAAAAACAAAAAAGCCATCTGTCTGTCTTCTTTATCCAGGTTATGGTATAGCTACTAATAGTTGGCCAAATTTAACTGGACTTAAAAGACAGACATTCTGTAACTTCTCCAAGGCACTTCCCCAGTTCTACAAGTTCAGAAACTTTAGTTTCTCGACACTCATTAGAATAAAAGAAGGATTGGAGAAGCTGCAAAACATCTTCAACATAACAGAACAAGTCCAACTGAATGTGAAAAACTACTACCTGACAAATAGATAATCACACTCTTAATTTTTACTTTGTTTTCTCATGTGAATCTTTGAGTTTGGAGTTGAGCTTGAGAAGCCCACAGATTAAAGAGGCCACCACCAGGTTCATTTCTCATCTGCGTAGAAGCTCTTCTGGCCTCTAACTCTATGCATCCAGAGAACATATTGTATTACCTTTGGTCAGCCTTTCTCAACCTTTTCAACACAGGAACCCTTGAAATAACTTTCTAGTCTTGTTGAACCCCTGCTAAATATTACTATATCTACAACTCATGATACATTAGTGTGATGGTCAGTGAGAAGAATGCTCCTTACACTTGTGGTCATTGGGAAGAATTACCCCCTTACAGATAGCTAAAAAGATCAATTATGTCAGTGAGAGCTTACCTGAGAGGCAGAAATTGCTCATGAAACCCCTAGCAACCCCTGGAGGAACTCTCGGGTTCCACGTAACCCTGGTTGAGAAACCCTACCTTTGATTGTGGTCTTGCTTCTCTTCTTGAATTGCTACAATGGGTTATGAGCAAGAAATCCATGCAAGCGTCGCAGCTAGATCCTTAGGTCAATGGGAATGTAAAAGCAGGTTTGAATCAGCCTAGAATAGCCTTTTTTCAACCAGGGTGCCTTGAGGTTTCTTCAGGGGTGCCTTGGCAAAATGTCTAAAAATTGCCCAAAAATTGCATACAAGCCAGCGGGTGGAACAAGCCGGCCTTTTAGTTACACAAAGCCAAAGGTTTTCATTGTGTACCATTAAGACCTTCTAACCGCCGGCGTCCTAACAACCAATCACATCAGTTGTTAAGGAGGATGTCAGCTGCCTGCACAGCATCCTAGTTTGACCCTCCCCTGTCCCTCTCCATCAGCGCTGAGGTTACACTAGCTTAGTGATGGAGAAAAACTGAGAGAGAGGAGAAACATTGGAATACTAGTCAGTACCAGTGTACAAAAGTGTATTTGCTTTCGAAGAATACATTTTAACTTTAATGGATGCCTCAGGACTGTCCATAATTTTAAAGGGTGCCTCAGGACAGTCCATAATGTTAAAGGGTGCCTCAAGACTGTCCATAATGTTAAAGGGTGCCTCAGGACTGTCCATAATTTTAAAAGGTGCCTCAGGACAGTCCATAATGTTAAAGTATGCCTCGGGACTGTCCATAAATTTAAAGGGTGCCTCAGGACTGTCCATAATTTTAGAGGGTGCCTCAGGACTGTCCATAATTTTTAACCCCCCTGGCGGTATTCCCGAGTGTAGCTCGGGGTAAAGTTTCAGTACCACAAGCGGTAACCCCGAGCTACACTCGGGAATACACTGCAGCACTGCTCCGGGATCTCTTCTTCACTTACCTTGTCCTGCGCTCCCGCGATGTCCCTCCTGCAGTGTCCCCTGTAATGTCCTCCGGCAGATGCCAGCATCTGTCTTCCGGGTTCCGTTCCCAGAACGTACGTGACGTACGGGGGACGGAACTAGCGGGAAATTCTAAAATTTTAAAAGTGACATTCACTAAAATCACATAGTATAACATTCCTGTATCAAACCATTTCACATACATTTTGTCCCGAGTGCTTTGTCCGGCGCCCTGTCTGCCTTTTTACTGTTCTTTCTGCCTGGAAACTGAGAAACGTCCATGGCGTCCAAAAAGTATCCCTTTAGGTCAAAAGCGGTTTTAGACCAACTAGAGAACAGTGATAGTAAATCAGAACCACTTGCAGAATTGAGTGATAATGATTCGTGGGGGAAATTCCTCATCAGACACTGAAAACGATTCCGCGACTTTGCTCAGTGATGTGCGAACTTGGCGCTATATTTCAAATTTCAGTGTTTTTGGTTTGATTATATTATTGAATTACATTTATTATTATATTATTTTTTATGATTATTTATTAAATTATAATTTATGATTTCGTGTTTCAAATTTTATCCTACCCGGGATGTTTACTAGACTCTTGTTCGGACAGATTTCAGTGAGTTATTCCTAAGAATTACAGGCCTACAATAAAAAAAAATACATATTTCCATGCAAAAAAAGTACCGCTTTGAGCACAGAAATATAGACATAATCAGACCGCCAGGGAGGTTAAAGGGTGTCTCAGAACTGTTCATAATTTTAAAGGGTGCCTTAGGAATGTCCATAATTTTAAAGGGTGCCTCGGGACTGTTCATAATTTTTAAAGGGTGCCTCAGGACTGTCCATAATTTTAAAGGGTGCCTCAGGACTGTCCATAATTTTAAAGGGTGCCTCGGGACTGTTCATAATTTTTAAAGGGTGCCTCAGGACTGTTCATAATTTTTAAAGGGTTCCTCTTGACTGTCCATAATTTTAAAGGGTGCCTCAAGACTGTCCATAATTTTAAAGGGTGCCTCCGGACTGTCCATAATTTTTAAAGGGTGGCTCAGGACTGACCATAATTTTAAAGGGTGCCTCGGGACTGTCCATAATTTTAAAGGGTGCCTCCGGACTGTCCATAATTTTTAAAGGGTGCCTCAGGACTGTTCATAATTTTTAAAGGGTGCCTCAGGACTGTTCATAATGCACTTGTAAGTGAACTCTAAATTATCTCAGAAGTCCCTCAAACTCATCTCCAATGCAAGTAGAATCCACCTGAATACAAGTTGCATTCGCCCATCGACGGGCCCTTAGGACAATGTCAGATGACATATTCAGCAACAGAACTGTTAAATGACCACTTACCTATCCTAGTAGGTAGATCTGCTCCTTTGAGATTACACAGAAACAGAGCAGAGGAGACAGGACAGTTCTGAATTCCTGACCAGATCAGAAGGTTTTATTTGCACATATCAGATATAAGAACAGACCAAAAGGGGGCAAATAAAAGACGGTAATTGTTGGAGTTTAAATACACTTTAATCTCTTCTCAATATCTCTCAATCACAGTACGCTGACCCCGTGGCGGATCTGCTTGACAAATGGGGAGCGTTCCGGGCCCGCCTGTTCCGGGAATCTTGTGCCTTCCATCGAGGGAATTACGTCAAGGATCTGAGCCGACTGGGGAGGGACCTGAATAAGCTGATCATCATTGACAATTCTCCTGCCTCCTATATATTCCACCCAGACAATGCGGTATGAGAAACCCAGACAGTTGTACTCCCAGAACCAGACAGTTGTACTCCCAGAACCAGACAGTTGTACTCCCAGAACCAGACAGTTGTACTCCCAGAACCAGAGAGTTGTACTCCCAGAACCAGAGAGTTGTACTCCCAGAACCAGACAGTTGTACTCCCAGAACCAGACAGTTGTACTCCCAGAACCAGACAGTTGTACTCCCAGAACCAGACAGTTGTACTCCCAGAACCAGACAGTTGTACTCCCAGAACCAGACAGTTGTACTCCCAGAACCAGACAGTTGTACTCCCAGAACCAGACAGTTGTACTCCCAGAACCAGAGAGTTGTACTCCCAGAACCAGACAGTTGTACTCCCAGAACCAGACAGTTGTACTCCCAGAACCAGACAGTTGTACTCCCAGAACCAGACAGTTGTACTCCCAGAACCAGACAGTTGTACTCCCAGAACCAGACAGTTGTACTCCCAGAACCAGACAGTTGTACTCCCAGAACCAGACAGTTGTACTCCCAGAACCAGACAGTTGTACTCCCAGAACCAGACAGTTGTACTCCCAGAACCAGACAGTTGTACTCCCAGAACCAGACAGTTGTACTCCCAGAACCAGACAGTTGTACTCCCAGAACCAGACAGTTGTACTCCCAGAACCAGACAGTTGTACTCCCAGAACCAGACAGTTGTACTCCCAGAACCAGACAGTTGTACTCCCAGAACCAGACAGTTGTACTCCCAGAACCAGACAGTTGTACTCCCAGAACCAGACAGTTGTACTCCCAGAACCAGACAGTTGTACTCCCAGAACCAGACAGTTCCACTCCCAGAACCAGACAGTTCCACTCCCAGAACCGTACAGTTCTACTCCCAGAACCGTACAGTTCTAATCCCAGAACCAGACAGTTGTACTCCCAGAACCAGACAGTTGTACTCCCAGAACCAGACAGTTGTACTCCCAGAACCAGACAGTTGTACTCCCAGAACCAGACAGTTGTACTCCCAGAACCAGACAGTTGTACTCCCAGAACCAGACAGTTGTACTCCCAGAACCAGACAGTTGTACTCCCAGAACCGTACAGTTGTACTCCCAGAACCGTACAGTTGTACTCCCAGAACCGTACAGTTGTACTCCCAGAACCGTACAGTTGTACTCCCAGAACCGTACAATTATACTCCCAGAACCGTACAATTATACTCCCGGAACCCTACAGTTATACTCCCGGAACGCTACAGTTATACTCCCGGAACGCTACAGTTATACTCCCGGAACGCTACAGTTATACTCCCGGAACTCTACAATTATACTCCCGGAACTCTACAGTTATACTCCCAGATCCCTATAGTTATACTCCCAGATCCCTATAGTTATACTCCCAAAACCATACAGTTATTTTACCAGAGCCATACTGTTATGCTCCCAGAATTATGCAGCTATACTGCCAGTACTATTTCCATTAGTTAATCCCCTGAAAACTTGCATCTCCTCAATGTAACCATTCGAAGATGCAACAACTGTCTTGAGCCTGCCTTCTTTTCCTCCCTGAACAACTTTTCATCAATCCCCTCTCCCTCTCTATAATGTTGTTGCCCTCCTCTCACAGCTTTTCTCTGCTATCAATTATTTTGTTCCTAAGCATTATATGAAAGAACACATCCCTGTAGATGTGCATACTCCCTGGGTGGTGCAGACTTTAGCTGTGCAATCTGTTGATCAGTTGCTTGATTACAAATCAAGCAACTGATTAGCAGATTGCACAATTAAAGTTTGAAGCACCTATTACCCAGCAAGGAAAAACATGCTAGGGATGTTTTTTTTTTTGTATAACCCTCTTAGATGAAGATCTGAGGCAGGGTGCTGTGCTGTTTACCTTAGCTTTCTGGCCCCTCCAACCAAACTCAAAGCAAAGACCTAGTGATAATGTCACTCTGTTTCAAAAGAGGTTTTTTTAAAAAAAAAAAAAAAGTATTTTGATTGAAAAATTATATTTGCATGTTGGTCACGAAAGGGGAAGTGGGGGGATGGCGGGACAAGGGAAGATATTTTATGTGTATATTAGACATTACATGTTGATTTTAATTGTTTGGGTTTTTTTTTTTTTTTTTTGCTTTGCAGGTTCCAGTGATATCTTGGTTTGACGACATGTCTGACACTGAGCTCCTAGACCTTATACCCTTCTTTGAGAGAATAAGCAAGGTGGACGATGTATACAGCGTCCTAAAACAGCGCAGAACTGCCAGCTAATGACGTCAAATCGGGACGGGTTTCTGTAGGAATGGCAGGCACTCCGGTTAACAATGCTGCTGGTCTGCAGAAGGGCAGGAGATTCACCTTGGCCTCTTCACCTTTTGGCCTGAGCACACGGGCCCCAATTTTCTCTGATCCGGCCCTCCTGTTCCCCCCCCCTCCCCCCCACCTGCATTTTTTATTGTTTTAAAGCTGCATAAAGCCACAGCACCAGTATGGTTTGTGGGTTTTCAATTGGCTGTTTCGATACCAAAATCACAAGTATTCTGAACTAATATTTCTTTTTTTTTTTGAACGTTTCAGTCTGTATTCGCCTGGGTTAGAGAGCGAAAGCCCTTAACTCCTTGACATACACCCCAAACCCACAAACTAACGAGGAATGGTTATCTGAACTTACAGAAGACGAGGAACTGAAACTTTTTATGAAAAAACGCTTTTGAAATCACACAACTTTGATTTTTATGTTTCTCCAGAAGACTTTTCTTAGTGATAAAAGGACTTTTCAATGGAAGAATACCTTAAACTTGAAGCTGCTCTTGTTGTATTTCATGGCCAATTAAAGCGACGGAAGTGGATGAAGCTATTTCGCCTTCGCAAAGGTCCTCCAAAAACTCTTGCGGTTTTGACAAAACCTTAAAAAAAATTTTTGTTGATATAATTTGGATTAGAAAAATGAGACTTAATCTTTTTTTTTTGCCACCCAGTCCGCGATTATTGGTGTTTTTTTTTTTTTTTGCTGTTTTGGTATTGTCTGCGATTTGTAGCGGAGTGTTCGGAGGCCGGTACGTGCGTTTAGGTGACGGAGTAAGTGCAGGAGATGAAACACTGGTAGGCGCCCCTTAGGTGCCGGTCACAATTTGGGAACGGATTGGCAGCTGCGGAGGCCTTGGATGGTAGTGTTGGTGAAAAATTATGGAGGCTTGCAGGTGGAAATTTTTTTTGGAAGTCTTGGTTTGTGTTTGTTTCAGTCAGCAAAATGAAAAAAAAAAAGCACATTATTTGGCATTCATTTCCATTACGCCTATACACTATGAATCATTTAGGTTTTATTTTGTTGCAGAAAATTTAGATTTTTACTTATGCAAAAAAAAAAAAAAAAAAAAAGCTCTATCTATTTTGTGCAGATTTCACATAGAAATATATTTCACATATTGTTCTTCAATACGTTGTTGTTGTAAAAATAAAAATCGGACAGTATAGGGGACCATTAGAAGCGATGGAAGCGCATTTTTAAAGTTCAGTTCCTGTAAAGACTTGAAAGTATTGCAAATTGTTAGGAAGCCACCAAAATTCAAGGTGTGAATGTATAGACATAGGACCGGGTTTAAGACGCGGTGTGTGCGTTTAGTACCTTAGTTGGCTTTAAAATGATGTATTGAGCTAGGCTGCGACTCAGGTTATGAAACACAATAATAGTGGAAATTTCTTGGGTTTAGAGAGATGTTAAGTGCCTTTTAATCTGATTTCCACGTATTGTACACACAGGAAGGGTGCTGAATTTTTCACCATAGGCTATTTAACTTGTACGTCCCCCCTACCAGTCACAGTCAGCCATGTTAAAGTGGTCCTGTATCCAGTCTGTAGACAGTAAATGAGCTTTAAAGCAGATCTCCAGCCCCCAGCCACTCTGTCCCCCCACCCCACTCCCCGAGCCCCCTCTGTTCCTGCTTTCAAAAAAAAAAAAATTCCTTACATGCATATCTTTAACTCCATCTATCCTCCTTTCTGCTGACGTCATGAGTTCTTCCTCTTGTTGTCTGGCTCGGGCTCCTGCAGGACTGTGAGCCCAGGCCAGCATGAACACGTGCCCCAGGGGGAATTCAGAGTGATGTCATTCAGCTCAGCAACAAGCGGCAGTGGAGGGGGACAGTGCTGTATTTTGGAGGTGATGAATAGTGCAGGAATGGGGGGGGGGGGGGAATACAAATGTTCTGCTTAGAAACAAGCTCCCATTGACCTCTGTAGCTGCATGCATGGTGGAGTGATTTATCCTCAGAGATCACAATAGGGCAGACTTTCTCAACATTTGTACCTTGGAGGAACTCCTTGATAAAAATGGGGGGGGGGGTATAAAAATGTTCTGCTTAGAAACAAGCTCCCATTGGCCTCTGTAGCTGCATGCTTGGTGGAGTAATTTATCCTCAGAGATCACAATAGAGCAGACTTTCTCGACATTTGTACCTTGGAGGAACACCTTGATAAAAATGGGGGGGGGGGGGGGTAAATATGTTCTGCTTAGAAACAAGCTCCCATTGACCTCTGTAGCTGCATGCATGGTGGAGTAATTTATCCTCAGAGATCACAACAGAGCAGACTTTCTCATCATTTGTACCTTGGAGGAACACCTTGAAAAAATTCTCAGATCTCTGAGAACCACTGAAATAGTTTTTTGATCTACAGGTCATGGGACATTAGTGCCAATATTGAGTCATAGATATAACAACAAACAAAAGCTGTAAATGCGCTGTGGAGTAATTCATCTTCAGAAATTACAACACAGCAGAGTTACCAAACTTTTTCTCCTGGATTAGAATTTTGAAAACATTCTCAGATCTCAGAGTACCCCTGAAATGATGTTTTGATCTTCAGCTCACGTAACATTAGTGCCAATATTGAGTTTTAGATCTAACAACAAATAAAAGATATAGATGCACTATGGAGTAATTCATCTCCAGAAATTACAACACAGCAGAATTCCCAAACCTTTGATCCTGTAAGGGACCCTTGAAAAAATTCTCAGATCTCAGAGAACCCCTGAAATAGTTTTTTTTATCTACAGCTCACAGAGCATTAATGTGATTGTTGAGTTGTTAATATAATACAAAAATGAAAGATGTGGATGCACGGTGGAGTAATTAATTCTCAGAAATTACCCCTGAAATAGTTTTTTGATCTACAGCTCACAAAACATTAGTGTGATTGCTGATTTGTAAATTTAACAACAAATATAATATGTAGATGCTCTGTGGAATAATTCATCTTCAGACATTACAACAGAGTAGAGTTCCCAAACTTTGTATCCTGGAAGGAGACCCTTGAATAAATCCTCAGATCTCGGAGAATCCCTAAAATAATTTTTGATGTACAACTGACCAAACATCAGTGCAACTATTGAGTTGTAGATAGAACAACAAATAAAAGATGTCAATGAACTATGGTGTAATTCCTCTTCAAAGATTACAACAGAACAGAGTTCCCAAACTTTTTATCCTGAAAGGAACCATTGAAAAAAATTCTCAGATCTCGTAGAACCCCTGAAATAGTTTTTCCTCTACAGCCTACTAAAAGAACATTAGGGTGAATATTGAGTTAAGATAGATCAACAAATAAAAGATGTAGATGCAGTATGGAGTAATTCATCCTCACAAATTACAACAGAGCAGAGTTTTTTGATCTGCAGCTCATAGAACATTAGCGTGGTTTATTGAGTTGTAGATAGAACAAAAAATAAAAGAGTAAATATTAAATTTTTCTACTTGCGCTCCATGTAAAACCCGGAAGTTAGCCAATGAGCTGCGGCCGGGAGATTCCCCACCCCACTGCCGACGTACACAGGGGAGGGGATGCTCATGACATCATTGACCTTATATAGACACATGGCTTTTTTATGTCCATGTCATTGACCTAATGTGACCGTGTGGCCATATCAGGTCAAAGATGTCATAGGCATCCCTTTTCATTTGTATGTGTAGCTGCTGGATGGGGAATCTCCAGTTCATTGGCCCAGCAGTGACAGCTAACTTCCCGGTTCAAGTCGAACAAATGCTCATACTTACCAGTCTATTCAGTTAATGCGCCCAATAGTCACTTCTTACCAGGGGCGGACTGACCATTTGGAAACTTGGGCACTGCCCGAGGGCCCGGGGTCAGTAGGGGGCCCCATGAGATGCCCCTGGGACCTTTTTCATAGGCTTTTTTGAGTTTGGGCAAGGACACAGGGGCCCTATGATCCCCTATTGCCCGGGGGCCCCATGAGTTGTCAGTCCACCCCTGCTTCTTACTCAGTTCCACATACAGATCTGATGACTCCCAAGGGTTACCTTCATTGTTCAGACCCCGTTCCTCCAGCGTTCTCAGTAGCACATACAGCTGCAGATGCTCCTCCTGCTCATTCCATTCTTCCCATGCTTTGCTGTCGCTATGAAAATCGCGCCTCTCGTCCCGCACTGCTACCTTGTGGCAACGTCATGAGCCAGAGGTCCAAGAGTACTGCTGGGCTGATATCAATCTGGCGGTCAATATTCAGTGAAACCATGGGGTTGATTTACTAAAGACAAATAGACAGTGCACTTTGCAAAGTGCAATTGCTCCAGAGCTTAGTAAATGAGGTGAAGCTTTGCTTTGCCAAGAATACCCAATCACATGCAGGGGAAAAAAAAAACAGAATTTTTGCTTGCATGTGATTGGATGATGGGAATCATCAGAGCTTCTGCTCATTTACTAAGCTCTGGAGCAATTTCTTTGCAGAGTGCACAGTCTATTTGTCTTTAGTAAATCAACCCCTATGTCTTAGGGCAATACAGCTACCAATGAGCCAATGTAAATCGAATGCAATGGCGGAATCAAAATGGAACCCTGTTTGACAAACCTTGCAATAGAGAGGCCGTAGCCTGTTCTTACAGCGGAGTTCCACTCACCCTGTCAAAAAATAAAAGTCAGCAGCTACAAAAACTGTAGCTGCTGACTTTTAAAAAACAGCCACTTACCTGTCCCTCGGTCCCACGGTGTGTCCCCTGCAGCCCATTTCACCGGCCGTCCTGTATTCCTGGCATCTTCAGTGTGGGCACCCGGCTGTGACAGCTTGCGGCTTCACAGCCAGGTGCCCACTGCGCATGTGCGAGTAGCGCTGCGCTTCATGAATGGTCCTGTAGACTTCTGGGACCTGTCACGTGTCCCAAAAGACTATAGGGAGGGGGGAGGACACCTTCCGTTTCCAATCGCCTAGGCGATCGGACCGGAAGTGGGAGCGGGTACCTGTCAAATTCGGGTACCCGTCCCCCAAAGGTGCCAATCCTTAATGGGGAGCGGGGGAGAAGTCCTTAAAGCGGAACTTCCCCTTTTGGGTGGAACTCCGCTTTAAACCTATTAGATCACGTGCTGATGGTCTACATCAGAAAGCTGGCAGGCTGCCAAGTCTCTGGTGCCATAGGAAGCAACAGGAAGCAAAGATGAGATTTCAGTGCCTTTGTTGCAAATTTTGAGGATTCATTTCTCCACAGTTCTCGCAGCTACAGAGGTCAGTGAAGCTTTATTTTAAATCTTCTTTACAGGTTGTTGGGAATGCATTGAATATTTGAATGTTCATACCCTGGCTACAGATCCACTTTATACTTGATTCAAAAGTCGTTATCCTTGCTGTCACTGGTGACTTGGTAAGCTGTAATCTTGGAACATTCTGCATTTTGCATGGACGACTGGTTCTCTTTAAGGCTTGAAAACAAACATGTGCCTTCTTCCCCACTGTTACAAGGTATATCAGCGATCGTAAACTGACCATTCTGCCTTTTTAAAGCTCTAGAACAGTGCCTTTTATATATCTACAAACCTTACTTAAAGGGACTATATTTCAGAACTCACATTGAGAAGGACTTCACATTTTTTATACGAGGTAATTGGCAAATGAGTATTGAGCATCGCTCCCTGTCCATTCTCGCTTGCGTAGCTCCACCAGAAAGTTGCTGCACTTTGGTGAAGGGGAGCCACTCGCCTCCACTCCTGTCAGGACTACAGGGGACCCCCCCACCCGCCAGAAGACAGTTCTGTGCACAGAATGTAACCACATTCGTGGTCCAGGCTACAGGACGTCTAGAATAAAGTGTTCATTTTACTAGTTATTTCTTGTAAGTGGCAACTTTTTATATCAAGTGTTGTGAAGCAATTGCTTTGTTGCAGTGTGTGGAGTCTCCACTGAGGGGCAGTGAAGAGATTTAAAAAAAAAATAAAGTTTTAATGATTGTTTTAGTTATTCTTTATCATTCTATAAATATGTATATCTGTATATATGATTTTAGAGCGTTAGTAACATGAATAGAAATACTGGCATGCCTCTAGATCTTGTGCTTCCTTGTAGATGTACAAAGTGTACCTGTCACCCATTTCCCTGCTCAGCCACGCAGCTTGCTAGCACCGGCCCCTAGCGGAAAAGGCGTTATTCTTTGAAATATTTCTCGGGCATTCACGAGTTCTCCGTCATGCCGCCTGGCTTATGCAGGCCATACATGGTTCGAATTCCGAACGATTTTTCGTCTGAAAATCAGAAACGTCGTTCGCTCGGTAATCCGATGGTGCCATCAATGATTTCGAAAATCGGTTGACCGAGTCATAAAGTTCACCCCATATAACAGGTTAAACTTCTGTTCCTTCCAGGTCATGGCTCATGCGCATATTCTTTTCGGAAAAATGATCGTACGATTTGACCATCACTGTGTTGAAAATCTGTAGTTTTTTACAAATTTTCCAATCACTGAAAAGGGGAGGAACCATGAAAATTGGCCGGTGCCATTGACCCACTAACAGAATGAAAATCGGCCGATTATTTTTAGGTCCGATTTTCAGATGAAAAATCGGTCGAATTTCGACCCATGTATGGCCGGCCTTAGTCTCTGGCCACCTTAGATCAATGTGTCAGGTTCCCCTTTTAATGGCTGAGGACCCTATTATCCTCCAAGGAATACAAGAAACCATTAGGATATTTAACTCTAAAAATTTTAATAATTTAGGTGGAATGATCCTTTAAATTTTTGCATTGAAATAGATTCGGCAATTCATTTTTATTTTTTTGGAACTCTGCTCCCAGGTCCAACGACCTTGAGCCCGGGTTCACACTGATGCGGTGCGAATTCTGCACCGCAGAAAAGCCACACCCCGTTCATGCGAAATGCTGCGGGTGTATATGTTAAGTTAACAACACCCTGAAATCGGTTCGCAAAACGCAGTGCGATGTGCAGAATCGGATCGCATGGGTGTGAATACCGTGTGATCCAATACTAGTGTGGACAGAAAAAGTGTCTTGCACTACTTTGGTGCAAATGCGTTGCGATGTGAGCCATACAAAATGTACCGCACAGAATTCGCATGTGATTTGCACAGGAATGCGGTGCGGTTCCTATGCAAATCACATGCGATGCACCACACCACAGAAGTGTGAACCCAGGCTAAGGCTCAATTTGAGCTAATGTAAGAATATATAGGACCATTAGTGGTCCTATAAATATAGGAATATATATACATTATATATATATATATATATATATATATATATATATATATATATATATATATACACACTGTGTCTATATATATATATATATATATAAATATATATATGTGTATATATATATTCCATTAATGATTTTTTCTCATTTTAGAACTAAAGCAACATCCTACTCACTTTCATCACATGATTTACTGGGTGCTGCTTTCCCAAGGTGTCCATTTTTCCTTTTAATCACCATAAATTAGTAATAATACGTTTTTTATATATATTATTTTCCTTTACAACAATCTTAACACCTTTGTTTTTTGTATATTTTAATTTTTTTTTTTTTGGGCTGGGGGCCACAAATTAGTCCCATTGAGAGATATAAACGATGAGATGAGATTAGAGCTCAGAATTCACACAGCCCCCAACTGTTTTGTGAAGTTAATGAGCTGCATAATTATTGTACAATATTTTTCTTTTACTATAGTTAGTTGAGCAAATGATCAATAAACTGCATTGGACGTGCAAAATTATAAAGAGAAACTACTAAAAAAAATATAACTACCATATGTCCTTGCATAGCTGTGCCTTCTCATTATGCATGAACAATGATTTAAAAATAAAAAAAACTTTTTCCCATCATGCAATGGGAATTTTTCCTGTGCTGCCAATCAGCATGATGTACTTAAGGTGGGCACAGACCCAAAGTTGAGTGGGTGTCAGGTGCTTCATTGCTCATTAGCTCCTCCCCCATTCTGTAAAATGCAGTTCCATCTTTTTTTTTTTTTTAATCTGGTTTTCATATTATCTGCCGGTATTTTATAATCGCTATTAATGTCACATAGTTAGTCTGGCTGAAAAAAGAAACGCGTTCATTCAGTTCAACCAATAGGAAAAAAATAGAATAATTGTATTTTAGGTTTGTAAGTTTTGGTTTCCCTACATCTTCTGATCTGGTCATCCATGATGCTGTTTTACAATCACGTAAGATGCGATGCTCTGCAGGGCTTTGCCGCTGGCAGCCAATCAGATTGCTCTATTCTTGCCCTCTGAACGAAGCTTGCCATGGAGGAAATAACCCTCCGAATCTTCTACAGGAAATGGCACATCTTGGAGAACGGCTGCCGGTATTTCTAAAGTTATTTTTTTATGATATTATATATTTTTATTGTAAATCTGTCTTCTGAAAGAATGGGATCTAATCCATTTAACTTCTTCGGGGGAGGGGGGGAAACAACTATTTTTAAGTGCCTTTTTTTGTGTGTGATTAAAAAAAAAATACTGTAATCTTTAAATCAACAAGAAAAAAAACTAAAGAAGAAAAAATGAATCTGAGTCAAGAATTTTTATTTCTGTGTGTACTGTGATTTGTATGGGTTGCATTTCAGTGCCTTCTGTGTATGTACGTGTGCGTGTGCGTGTGTGTGTGCTGCATGCACATACCTGATACTATAATGATGGTAAAATGTATCAAATTTTTTTTTTTATTGAATTCAGTGGTGAGGTGTCAGGTTTTTATGGCGGATTTGTTGGTTTCTATTTGTCCTGGTGGTCATTGACACTAGGACAGAAAATTATGTGAAATTCTTAAACTTGGGTTGTCATCAGAACAGGAACAACGATAAATGTCTAAGAGAGGAGTTCCTCCATTTTGGAAAAACTCCTTCTCATCTCCTGTTGTGCCTACAGGGCAGGAAGTAAGAAGAATATGATACAAAAAAAAGAAAAAAAAAACACTAGACAGGGGTTGTAACCCTCTTTATTAAAAATGAAAAAAAAAAGGTTTAATTTTAAATATATATATAAACAGGCATGCCTCGATTAACATAATTTTTGGTTTACGAATGAAAATCCATTGAAAATAACGCCTTGCCTTGGTTTACGAATTTGTTTCGCAATACGAAGCAAGTTTCCCCAGCATGCATTGCACCTGGGAGGTTTATAGCGGCGGCCCATGCCTTTAAAGTGCACTTTATAAAGAGTTTTGAACAGATAAGTCTTTTTTTTTTACTTTTTTTTGACCTCTGGAACGGATTAATTGGTTTTGAATGCATTTACGAATTTTTTTCGCAATACGAAGCAAGTTTCCCCAGCATGCATTGCACCTGGGAGGTTTATAGCGCCGGCCCGTGCCTTTAAAGTACACTTTATAAAGCGTTTTGAACAGATAAGTCTTTTTTTTTTTTTACTTTTTTTTTACCTCCGGGAACGGATTAATTGGTTTTCAATGCAATTACAATTTTTTTTCGCAATACGAAGCAAGTTTCCCCAGGATGAATTGTACCTGGGAGGTTTATAGCGCCGGCCCCATGCATGCAGGAGTCTGTGGGAAGCGCGTGGCATTGAGTGTGGTGCAGTTTTTGCATTGAGTTTTGGAGCCATTCTGGAAATTTTTAATCATGTCCCTGTACAGTATTTTTGCCTTTAAAGTTCACTTTCTAAAGAGTTTTGAACAGATAAAAGACTTTATTAAAACTTTTTTCTGACCTACGGAACGGATTAATTGGTTTTCAATGCATTCCTATGGGAAACCGCATTTCAGTTTACGAATTTTTGGCAATACGAAACATCCCGGAGAACGCATCAAATTCATAAACCGAGGTACGCCCATATATATATGTATGTGTGTATGTGTGTGTGTATATATATATATATATATATATATATATATAAAAATTAAGATTTATTTATTCATCAAGCAGCCATTTTCTTCCACAAATACTCATTCCGGTTTCACATGCTACTGAACATGTAACAGGATTATCCACCATTTTTAAATTTAATTTTCTTACCTTTTCTTCTTTTACACTTCCCGGTTCCCCAGCAATAGCCCCAGCCGCACCAATGTCCCATCACCACTGCCTTCCTGGGTGATCTCTTTTCAAAGCTGCAAGATCTCGTGAAAAAAAAGACGATTGCTACACATGCGTGAGATTTTGCATGCGTGTCTTCAGTGGGCTGGCAAAGAGAACCTGGAAAAAGATGCTGGCCTTCAATTCCGTAATTTTTTAAAGTGGGCGCAGGCAGTGTGTGAACCCAGGAGCCAGGACACAATTTCTAGTTACTATGATGATCTGGTGCATGGGATTTTTTGAGCCCTGTGTGTGTACATATATATATATATATTGATTAGCCATAAAATTATGACCACTGTCTTGTGACAATGACATCTGAAAGAGGGTGGGATATATTAGGCTGCAAGAGAACATGTTGTCTCTGAAGTTCATGTGTTGAAAGCAGAAAAAATGGGCGTAAAGAACTGAGTGACTCTGACAAGGGCCAAATTGTAATGACTAGACGACTGCAGGTCTTGTGGGATATTCCCATTCTGAAGTGGTCAGGACCAACCAAAAGTAGTCCAAGGAAGGCAAACAGTGAACCAGTGACAGGGTCATGGGAGTCCAACACTCTTTGATGCACATGGAAGCAAAGGCTGGCCATGTAGTTTGATCGCATAGAAGAGCTACTGTCATTCAAATGGCTGAAAAATGTAATGCTGGTTCCAAAGTAAAGGTGATGGAGCACACAGGGAATCGCAATTTGTTGTGTATGGGCCTATGTACCCGCAGACCAGCCAGGGTCCCCATGCTGACTCGTGTCCACAGCTAAAAGTGCCTACAATGGACATGTGAGCATTAGAACTGAACCAGGGAACAATGAAAGAAGGCGGCCTGGTCTGATGAGTTCAAGAATGGTGTGAGGAACACAACAACGAGTTTGAGGTGTTGAATTGGTCTCCAAATTCTCCAAATCTCTATCCAATCGAGCCTCTGTGGGATGTGCTGGAAAAAACAAGTCTGGTCCATGGAAGCCACACCTTAGAACTTACAGGAAGGATCTTCAGAGGTCTAGTGGAGTCCATGCCTTGATGGGTCAGGGGTCTTGGTGGCAAAAGGGGGACCTATTCAATTTTAGACATACACAGTGGGTAAAATAAGTAATGAACCCATCACCATTTATATAGGTAAATATATTTCTAAAGCCGCTATTCACATGTAATTTTCCCCACATGTCGTTAACAACCCGTGCAATCCATACATACAAAGAAACCAAAACAAATACGTTCAGAAATTATCTTATGTGTAATAAAATGGAATGGCACAGGGAAAAAGTACCGAACACATGAAAAAAGGGAGGTGCAAAAAGTATTGAACACATTAACTGTCATGTATTTAATACATCGTACAAAATCCTTTGTTGGTAACGACGGCTCCAAGACGCCTCCTGTATGGAGGAACTAGTGGCATGAGTGGCTCAGGTGTGATTTTGGCCCATTCTTCCACACAAACAGTCTTCAAATCCTGACGGTTCCGTGGGCCTCGTCTATGAACTCTGATCTTTAGTTCTTTCCATAGATTTTCTGTCAGATTCCAGTCAGGTGATTGGCTGGGCTGTTCTAGCAGCTTTATTTTCTTTCTTTGTAACCAACTGAGAGTTTCCTCGGCTTTGTGTTTGGGATCATTGTCTTGCTGAAATGTCCGCCCTCGTTTCATCTTCATCATCCTGGTAGATGGCTGCAGATTTTTATCAAGAATGTCTCGGTACATTTCTCCATACATCCTTCATTCAATGTCATGAAGTTTGCCAGGACAGTATGCTGAAATACAGCTCCACACCATGATGTTCCCACCACCATGCTTCACTGTTGGGATGGTGTTTTTGGGGTGATGTGCAGTGCCATGTGACCTCCATACATGGTGTGTATTATAGCATCCAAAGAGTTCCATTTTGGTCTCATCTGACCGGAATATATTCTCCCAGTATTTCACAGGCTTGTCTAAATGTTGTGCAGTACACTTTAAACAAGCTTCAACAAGCTTTTACTTCAGCAATGGAGTCTGGCGTGGTGACGTGTGTACAGGCCATGGCGGCTCAGTGCATTACTTATTGTTTTCTTTGAAACAATTGTACCTGCTAATTCCAGGTCTTCCTGAAGCACTCCACAAGTGGTCCTTCGCTCTTGGACAACTTCTCTGATAATACTTTTCACTCCTATGTCAGAAATCTTCTCAGGAGCACCTGGTCGTGGCTGGTTTATGGTAAAACGATGTTTCACTTCCAGATTATGGCCCCAACAGTGCTCACCAGAACATTCATAAGTTTAGAAATCCTTCTGTAACCAATACCATCAGTATGTTTTGCAACAGTAAGGTTACAAAGATCTTGAGAGAGCTTTTTGTTTTCTTTGAAACAATTGTACCTGCTACCTCCAGGGCTTTCTGAAGCTCTCCTTGGCTGTTGGACAACTCTTCTGATAATTCTTTTCACTCCTCTGTCAGAAATCTTGCGAGGAGCCCCTGGTCTTGGCCGGTTTATGGTGAAATGATGTTCTTTCCACTTCCGGTTTATGGCCCCAACAGTGTTCACGGGAACATTCAGAATTTTAGAAATCCTTCTACACCCAATGCTGTCAGTATGTTTTGCAACAGTAAAGTTGCGAAGGTCTTGAGAGAGCTTTCTGCTTTTACCCATCATGAGATGTTTCTTGTGTGACACCTCGGTAATGAGACATCTTTTTATAGGCCATTAGTTGAGACTGAATCGGCTAATATTAATTCGCACTGACAAGTGGCAGGATTGCTTTCTAAATACTGACAGATTTCAGCTGCTGTCTTGGCTTTCCAGGCTTTTTTGCTCCTCCCTTTCTTCATGTGTTCAATACTTTTTCCCTGTGTCATTCCATTTTACTACACATACCCTAATTTCTGAAATTATATGTTTTGGTTTCTTTGTATGTATGGATTGCATGGGGTTGTTACTGACGTGGTGAAACTTTCATGTCAGTAGCACCTGTAGAAATATATTTACTGAGAAAAATGGTGATGTGTTCAATTTTTCTTTTACCCGCTGTGTATATACTGACATACCCGTTCTCATGACCTATTCAGTGCTACCTTGGGATTCTGGGAAACCTCAGACCTTGAATCCTATTGGGCTGACATAAATTGAGGACTAACATTCATTGTTTTGGAGCTGCTAATGAGGAGATCTTTGTGTCCGGTCGCAGTAATTGTCATCATTTCCCTTATTAGCAAACATAAAATATGTACTGGTTGGTGAAGCAGAATTAACATGTATCCAATGGGTTCCGCTCTGATGCTTCTTCTTAGTCGGATGGCATTTTTGGGTTCTCAGTAAGCAGATTCCACTGCAGTGAAGGGAGAGGTCAGAGAGAGCTCTGCGGAGACACCAAGCCACAGACCCAACATACACCGCGCATGACGCACGCCTGCGACAGGTAAGACCTGATGTGCGTTCTTATTATGTCACCCAGGCATGCTGCTTCCTCTTATGCATATTAACTATTATGCCGGCCATAGACGGGTCGAAAACCGGACGTTGTTAAAAAAAAATGAAAAATCGGTCGTTCAGTAGGCTGACATTACCACCAATGGTAAAAAAATCGTCCGATTTTCGTCCCGTCTACGGCCGGCATTTAATTACTTCTGTCCCTGCAGAGAGCTCCGCTATTATATTTGACATGAAACAGTATTGCGGTTGCAACAATGTATCCATTTATATCCATTTTGGATACAGATGGTTTTATTCGGATACAAATAGATACATTGTTGCAACCGTAATACTTTTTCATGTCAAATATAATAGCGGACTGGAATTCTTCTTTTTCTTCTTCGTTTTCTTTTTCTTCTTCTTTTTCTTCTTCTTGCAGGTCACGGCTCATGCGCAGATTTTCTATCGGTAAAACGATTTGCTGATTTGCTGGGAAAATCGGCCGATCGGCAAACTCGGACGATTTTTTCCAACTTTACCGATAAAAAAAATGTGCCAAACCCCCGAAAAACGGCCAACCAATTAACCCACTAACGGTGCGAAAATCAGCCAATTTTTTTTTCGGCCAAAAAATCAGCCGATTTCTGACCCGTCTATGGCCTGCATTAGGCTCCACGTACACGGGACACATCTGAATGATAGAAACTGACTGCTGGAAAACATAGGTTAAAAAACGTCTGTTTAGCCGTGTTTGTATAATGCATTTATACACATTTGCGTTTAGAATCATTTTTTAAAGATAAGCACAGGAGAACCTCCAAATGCCCAGAATGCACTGAAAAGTGGTAAATGATTAACTATATCAGACTGTTTCAGAGAAATACATAGAGTAGAAGCAGAGACAGCAGTATGTGTGGAGATTAGCTTAGGTGTGAGTTGCTCATTAACATTTCTTTTGTTTCCAAGGGTGGGAAAGGTGTCTGGTGGAGGGAGTCATTAAGGTCACCTGGCAGGGGGTCCACATGAGGAATTTGAGTTGTGAATGGTCATTAACATATCTTTTGTTTCCAAGGGTGGGAGAGGTCTGAGGTGTGAATTGGTCATTACAATGTGTGACAAGCTTGGGAGGAACATCCAGTGTTCAGTGTTTTGTCCATCTGAGCACCTTGAAAACGCTTTGCATGCATTTTTCATGATGAAAAAAAGGCTCTGGACAGCATCGGGAACTGGAAGAGTTAAAAAAAAAATTCAAACGCAAATGCTTATAAATGCGATTTGCGATGTTTACAAGCGACTTGCATTTGAAACGCTGATAAAATCGACTGCTGAACGCAAGTTTTCTGCATTCAAACAAAACAACTGTAAACTCAACTGCCTGCAAATGACTGTAAACGACGATGTGTACATGGAGACATAGGAGAACATTAGGGAGAGTTCAGGGGCTGCTGAAAAAAAAATGCAGAAAAGCTCCTAAACGTGAGTTTATCAGCTGCAGTGTACATGAGTCCTTAAAAAAAAAAAAAATCCTCCATGTTCATTTATGCTTTTTCAGATTTTTGTTTGTTTTTTTTTTCTTCTGTTCTTTAGATTTTTAATAACTATATATACTAACATTGGTCCGTGTTTTCTTATTTTCTTATTTTCTTATTTGTTATTTGTTGTCACCCTAGGTTCATTTAAAAAAAAAAGAAACAAAACTTGACATTTTTTGCTCGGTTCACACTGCTGCGACCTGAAAGTTGCGTGACTTACGGTGTGACTTTGCCAGGCGACTTGCTGGCATAATGATGCGACTCGATGCCACTTTGAAGCGACTTTTTTTTTCTTTTTTTTTTACAGTGTAAAAACACAGCATTTAATACAACGACTTGCATGCTACATTTTAAATGAATATAAATGCACAGCTAAGGCCAACTGAAATAAACAGATATGCAAGTCTTTTTTTCCCTTTTTTTTTGACAAACAAACAATATTTTTTACTTTTTGCTATAAAACATATCCAACAAAATAAATAAATACAAGTTCCTTATAAATCCAGGCCAAAATGCTACATGTCCCTACCAAAAAAATCCCAATAAGTGTATATCAATCGGTCCAAGCGAAAGGCACAGCATCCACAAATGACGGCACCCGCACTGGAATTTTTCCACCCATTTTCTATACTAGTAATTAGAGATGAGCGAATTATTCAAAATTCGATTCGGCTGATTCGCCGAATTTGCGGAATAAATTCGATTCGATGCGAATTTATTCGCTGCGAATTTAACTTATTAAAAGGGTTTCTAGGCTTCAGAGAGCCTTTATATTAGTGCAGAACACTGTACCTTTAATTTAAATGCCCTTGGAGTCTGCTGGGGAAGAGAAATAATACTGTCAGTCAGTATGACATGCAGATGAGTGCCGTCGATCTTAGAATCACCGCACACTTCACTCATTTGGGCAGTCACGGGGCACGACGAAGAAGAAGATGAAGAAAAGGAAGAAGATGAAGAAGAAGAAGAAGATGAAGAAGATGATGAAGAAGAAGAAGAAGAAGATGATGAAGAAGATGATGATGATGAAGAAGAAGAAGGAAAAGAAGAAGGAGAAGAAGAATGAAAATAAGAAGAAGAAGAAGGAGAAGAAGAATGAAAATAAGAAGAAGAAGAAGGAGAAGAAGAATGAAAATAAGAAGAAGAAGAAGAATGAAAATAAGAAGAATTCCAGTCCAGCAAAAAGTGTATCTGCAGAGAGTTCCGCTATTTCTGACAGTTCTCTGACAGTTCCTTCACATTTACAGCGGTTGAAACATTGTATCTATTTGTTTCCGAATAAAAACATCTGTATCCTAAATGGAAACAAATAGATACAATGTTTCAACCGCTGTAAATGTGAAGGAACTGTCAGAGAACTGTCAGAAATAGCGGAGCTCTCTGCAGGGACACTTTTTGCCGGCTGTAGAAGGGATGAAAATCGGCCGATCGGGAAAAATTCGATTCGTGCATCCGAAGTTTGCTAATTTTCGGATTCGATGCGAATCGAATTTTTCCTAATATTCGAAACGAATTCCACTTCGCCAAGTTCGATTCGCTCATCTCTACTAGTAATAGCAGCGATCAATAACTTATCTTTTTATTTCGTAATTATACAAACAGCATTAAAACATTTCATCTTCCAACGTGTACTTTTCTTCTTTTTTTTTTTTTTCCTTTCTCTTTTTTCTTCTCCCCCAATCCTTCCCTAAATAAATATCGTTCTATGACCCCCCCCCCCCTTCACCCACCCGCAATCGTTATCTTTCTCTATCTATATCCATTTCTCCATAACTTGTTGTTCCGACCAATCTCATACTAATTTCTGTAGGCTGCCTCCTTTAATTAGTTCTATATAAGATTCTGATGTTTTAAAGTTCCATCAAGTACTCCATAATCTTTTAAATATCCCCATATTGTCCTCTTCTAAACTTCTCAGTTCTTCCATTCTAAAGATGCCTTCCACTCTATCTATCCAGTCCCCCACCCTCGGGACCTCTACCACTAGCCAGAATTTTGGTATCAAACCCTTTGCTGCACTGATTAAATGGTACAATACTTTATTCCTCTTTATTTGAAGCGACTTTCATGCCGTGTGACTTTGCCTGGGTAATCCTCCTGTCGGATCCAAATCACATCAATATAGATGAGGATCCAACTTGGAGGCGACTTCCATTAAAGTCTATGGGCACAAGTCGGGTAGAAGTCGCCTTGAAGTAGTACAGGGACCTTTCCTGAAGTTGGAGCGACTTCAGTAGTGCTGATTAGGAGGGTTCTCATTGACTAACATGAGGTTTCACGTATCATGAGAATTGGGGTCTCACAAGTTGTGCTCAGTGGGGCCTTCAAAACAATATTTAATGACAGGAATTTTTGGTAATAAATAAAACGGATGCAGAGATGGGGGGGAATCTCCAATATAAAATATATATTAAAAATATTAATAAAAAAAAAAAAGACTATCTATCTATCTATCTGCCTATCTTTCCTATCCATCCATCCATCCTTTCCCATTCAACCATCCATTTATCGTTCCCATCCATCCATCTTTCTCATCCATCCTTCCATCTTTCCCATCCATCCATCTTTCCCATCCATCCATCCTTCTATCTTTCCCATCCATCCATCTTTCCCATCCATCCATCCTTCTATCTTTCCCATCCATCCATCCATCCATCCATCTTTCCCATCCATCCTATTCATCCATCCCATCCATCCATCCATCCATTTTTCCCATCCATCCATCCATCTTTTCCATCCATCTTTCCCATCCATCCATCCATCCATTTTTCCCATCCATCCATCTTTCCCATCCATCCATCCATCCATCCATCCATTTTTCCCATCCATCCTATCCATCCATCCATCCTTCTATCTTTCCCATCCATCCATCTTTCCCATCCATCCATCTATCTTTCCCATCCATCCATCCATCTTTCCCATCCATCCATCCATCCATCCATCTATCCATCCATCCATCTTTCTCATCCATCCATCCATCTTTCCCATCCATCCATTCATCTTTCCCATCCATCCATCCATCTTTCCCATCCATCCATCCATCTTTCCCATCCATCCCATCCATCCATCCCTCCATCCATCCATCCTTCTTTCCCATCCATCCATCCATCTATCTATCTTTCCCATCCATCCATCTATCTTTCCCATCCATCCATCTATCTTTCCCATCCATCCATCCCATCCATCCATCCATCCCATCCATCCATCCATTTATCTTTCCCATCCATCCATCTTTCCCATCCATCCCATCCATCCATCCTTCTTTCCCATCCATCCATCTTTCCTATCCATCCCTCCATCCATCTTTCCCATCCATCCCTCCATCCATCCATCTTTCTTTCCCATCCATCCATCCATCTATCTTTCTCATCCATCCATCCTTCCATCTTTCCCATCCACCCCATCCATCCATCCATCCATCTTTTCCATCCATCTTTCCCATCCATCCATCCATCCATTTTTCCCATCCATCCATCTTTCCCATCCATCCATCCATCCATCCATCCATCCATTTTTCCCATCCATCCTATCCATCCATCCATCCTTCTATCTTTCCCATCCATCCATCTTTCCCATCCATCCATCCATCCATCTATCTTTCCCATCCATCCATCCATCTTTCCCATCCATCCATCCATCCATCCATCTATCCATCCATCCATCTTTCTCATCCATCCATCCATCTTTCCCATCCATCCATTCATCTTTCCCATCCATCCATCCATCTTTCCCATCCATCCCATCCATCCATCCCTCCATCCATCCATCCTTCTTTCCCATCCATCCATCCATCTATCTATCTTTCCCATCCATCCATCTATCTTTCCCATCCATCCATCTATCTTTCCCATCCATCCATCCCATCCATCCATCCATCCCATCCATCCATCCATTTATCTTTCCCATCCATCCATCTTTCCCATCCATCCCATCCATCCATCCATCCTTCTTTCCCATCCATCCATCTTTCCTATCCATCCCTCCATCCATCTTTCCCATCCATCCCTCCATCCATCCATCTTTCTTTCCCATCCATCCATCCATCCATCTATCTTTCTCATCCATCCATCCTTCCATCTTTCCCATCCACCCCATCCATCCATCCATCCTTCTTTTCCATCCATCCGTCTATCTTTCCTATCCATCTATCCATCCTATCCATCCATCCATCCATCCATCCATCTTTCCCATCCATCTATCTTTCCTATCTATCCATCTTTCCCATCCATCCATCTATCTTTCCCATTCACCCATCCATCCATCCATATATCTTTCCCATCCATTCATCCATCCATCCATCTATCTTTCCCATCCATCCATCTTTTCCATCTTTCCCATCCATCCATCCATCTTTCCCATCCATCCATCCATCTATCGTTCCCATCCATCCATCTTTCCCATCCATTTATCTTTCCTATTCATACATCCATCTATCTTTCCCATCCATCCATCCTTCTATCTTTCCCATCCATCCATGCATGTTTCCCATCCATCCTTCTTTCCCATCCATCCATCTTTTCCATCCATCTTTCCACCCATCCGTCTATCTTTCCCATCCATCCATCCATTCATCCATCTATCTTTCCAATCCATCCATCCATCCATCTTTCCCATCCATCCATCTTTCCTATCTATCCATCTTTCCCATCCATCCAGCTATCTTTCCCATCCACCCATCCATATATCTTTCCCATCCATCCATCTATCTTTCCCATCCATCCATCCATCTTTCCCATCCATCCATCTATCTTTCCCATTCATCCATCCATCCATCCATCCATATATCTTTCCCATCCATCCATATATCTTTCCCATCTATCCATCCATCCATCCCATTCATCCATCCATCTTTCCCATCCATCCATCCATCCATCTATCTTTCCCATCCATCCATCCATCTTTCCCATCCATCTATCTTTCCCATCCATCTTTCCCATCCATCCATCCATCCATCTTTCCCATCCATCTTTCCCATCCATCCATCCATCCATCCATCTTTCCCATCCATTCATCCATCCATCTTTCCCATCCATCCATTCATCTTTCCCATTCATACATCCATCTATCTTTCCCATCCATCCATTCATCCATCCATCCATCCATCCATTCAATCAATCATCCATCCATCCATCTTTCCCATCCATCTATCTTTCCCATCCATCCATCCTTCTATCTTTCCCATCCATCCATCCATGCATGTTTCCCATCCATCCATCCATCTTCCCTATCTATCTATCTATCTATCTATCTATCTATCTATCTATCTATCTATCTATCTATCTATCTATCGTATGCAAATTATCTATCTTGATATATGTTTTTCTTCTCTATCTCATTCTATGAGCAGTAAGTAAATGTGAAGACGTGTAATATGTTCTGTATATCCCCAGATAAAGGCAGACTAAGGGGCCCGGGATGCCATCACTGACCTCTTCCATATCTGACACCAATAACACTCTTACATTCCGATAACTATAGATAGAACACAACGTTTACAATAACGTTTACTACTCTGTGTGCCAAGAAATATAATTGTGTTCCAAAGGTTGCATTTCAATGGTTCTCTGATACATTGCCTGGAAAAAGTATTCACCCCTCTTGAAATGTCCCCACGTTGTCATGTTACAATGTATTCTCCCCTGAAATGTCCCCCATGTTGTCATGTTACAATGTATTCTTCCCTGAAATGTCCCCATGTTGTCAAGTTACAATGTATTCTCCCCTGAAATGTCCCCATGTTGTCATGTTACAATGTATTCTCCCCTGAAATGTCCCCATGTTGTCACGTTACAATGTATTCTCCCCTGAAATGTCCCCATGTTGTCACGTTACAATGTATTCTCCCCTGAAATGTCCCCATGTTGTCACGTTACAATGTATTCTCCCCTGAAATGTCCCCCATGTTGTCATGTTACAATGTATTTTATTGGGATTGGATGTGATAGACCAACACAAAGGGGCACATCACTGTGAAGTGGAAAGAAAATGAGAAATGGTTTTCAATATTTTTTACAGAGTATTTGGACATTTCAAAAGAACTCTAATTTGAAGTGAGGATGTTCCTGGACTTCCTGACCCCCGCACCTCAATACCCCCCCTAGACTCTGCTCTCTATCTCTCACTTGATCTGGCCAACTGTTGTGAAGGGTGTTTTCTTCACCAGGGAAAGAATTCTTCGGTCATCCACCACAGTTGTTTTCCGTGGTCTTCCGGGTCTTTTGGTGTTGCTGAGCTCACCGGTGCGTTCCTTCTTTTTAAGAATCTTCCAAACAGTTGTTTTGGCCACGCCTAATGTTTTTGCTATCTCTCTGATGGGTTTGTTTTGTTTTTTCAGCCTAATGATGGCTTGCTTCACTGATAGTGACAGCTCTCTGGATCTCATCTTGAGAGTTGACAGCAACAGATTCCAAATGCAAATAGCACACTTGAAATGAACTCTGGACCTTTTATCTGCTCATTGTAATTAGGATAATGAGGGAATAACACACACCTGGCCATGGAACAGCTGGGAAGCCAATTGTCCCATTACTTTTTATCCCTTAACAAGTGGGAGGCACATATGCAAACTGTTGTAATTCCTACACCGTTCACCTGATTTGGATGTAAATACCCTCAAATTAAAGCTGACAGTCTGCAGTTAAAGCACATCTTGTTCGTTTCATTTAAAATCCATTGTGGTGGTGCATAGAGCCAAAAATGTTAGAATTGTGTCGATGTTCCAATATTTATGGACCTGACTGTACATCCAGATAATCATGGTAAACAACAGGAACGAGTTTCATTGTCTCGGGATCAGGGTGGATACTTAGAAGAGGAGTTGCTGCGCTTGGCTCTTTAGGAATGCAGTGATTCAGACAGTATTCAGAAGGGAAAAGGATCTCTCCAGACAACCAATTGATGGATGGGTTGTGTGCTTTTACCCAGGGCATGCCGAGAATAACCGGAAATATTGAAGAAGTAATATTATCCAGACAAAGAAATTCCTGGTGTCCCGAGGAGGAGTGGTATAAAAGTGGCATTGTCTCTTGTGTCACAGGACCAGGACTGATACTGGACCCATCCGCTAGATGAACTGAAAGTCTTTGTGCCTTAGTACGGAGAGGAATCTTATTTTGGGTAGCGAAGCTTGCATCCATGAAACAACTACAGGCACCAGAGTCTATAATGGCCGGGACCGTAATCGTCCTTTCGGCCAGTTGTAATTGAAGGTGGAAGGAGAGGTGCGTTCGGTTTGCTCCTTGGGGATGCATCATATAGAACCAGCTAGGAGAGGGCTTATGAGGTCTTACTGGACACGTCAATACATAGTGACCTGCATCACCACAGTAGAGACAGAGATTGAACTTCTGTCATCGAAGACGTTCTGCAGAGGACAGCGGTGGTCTCCAAAAGCTCCTTTTAGAAGAATTAAGGTGTTCTCCTTTATTGATAAGGAACTCTGATGGGACAGCAGTAGTAAAGGGCACAGGAGTCCCCATTTCTGAACATATCAAGATCTCCCAGTTAGTCTTCTCATCCTGTCTCTCCCGGATCCGACGATCAATGTGGATAGCCAAGTCTATCAGGTTCTCTAGCCGGATAGGTACCCCCACTTGGGCAAGCTCATCTTTCAGGGTGTCAGGCCAAGACGAAACTGGCAGCGGAGAGCAGACTCATTCCATTGAGTGTCAGAACTCCATATGCGGAAATTGGTAACATATTCCTCAATAGGCCTTTTGCCCTGCTGTAGCTTGCTAAGCAAAGATTCAGTAGTCTGACGCAGGAAAGGATCAGCATAGAGTTGTGCCATTGCTGTGAAAGAAGAGTCCACCGAAGTTAGAGCTGGATCTTGTTGCTCAGGAAGGTGATGTGCCCAGGATTGGGGTTCATTCTTAAGGAATGAAATAATGAACCCCACTTTGGTGCTTGGTGATATAAAGGTTGTTGGAAGCAGGGAAAAATATAGCTCGCAGGAGTTGCGAAAAGTTCGGAACTTCTTGCAGTCTCCCGTGAAAACCTCAGGCGTAGGCACACGGGGTTCCGGTAGGGGAGGAGTTCCATGAATCATACTGAACTCTGTTTGTGTAGTTACATCTGAGACTGCAGAGAGGTCCATGGCTTTGGGGTCATTAGATTCAGGTAGTAGTTGACTCTCCAGTTGCTTAAGGTTTCTTTGCAAATCTTGCACCAAGTAAAACAAAGCAGATACTGATTGACAAATGTCCCCCAATGCAGAGGCCTCCCTTTCAGACTCCATCATTGGCTGACTGGTACTGTCACGTACCTGATGGGAGACTGAAATGACGAGGTCGGCCTCACTTGTGTCACTAGCCCTGACCCCACTGGAGTTGGAACAGAGGGAGTCTAGGACCCAAGGGAACAAGAGCGCCAGTAGTTGTTGTTTGCAGCTCTTGCAGATGATAACCTTGGAAGGCCGATGATCTTCTGATCCAGGCACAGTAGTAACAAGCAGTGCGGGTCTTGTAGATTGCCAGGCATGCACCAGAGCAAAGCAGGTAGTGAGGGTAAGAGACAGGAGCAGTGTCATAGGAATAGCCAGGGTCATCAACAGGCTCATTACACGTATCAGGATAGATATGACCAAAAGCACCATGTATGCCCTCAGATGAGCTAGGATGGCACCTTCGAGTGCCCACAGATGCTAACACGTTTTGACGGTGGTCTCTCTTCCTCAGAGCTCTCTCAGTTCTTTCTGTTATGCAGTGTTTGTGGATCATTCCTGTCTGAGGAGGGCAACAAGGTTAGTGAATTTCCATGAGCTGTCGCTACTGCCATGGATTCGTGATGACTGAAGCAGAAAGTATCCTCCTCGGTTACTTGTCCCATGCTTGAGCGCAGAAGAGGTTTTTTGCATTTTTCAGTATGTTTGACATCAGGACTTTCTCTATACAGTTCCATACATTCCAGATACATCAACAGAAAGAGGTGCGCAAAGGCTTGCAGTTTGGTTTAAAGAGCAGCCACAGCTGAGTAAAGCAGCCTGTCCCCTGCCTTCATACTGTAGAAAATGACCTATACTTTCAGTGGTCTGACACGCCCCTTTGTGCGTCAGAGCTTTCCATTCAGCAGGGGGCTTGAACTTTGCGTACTGCAGAGCTATTGGTCTGATTCAGTAGGGGCGTGCTGGACATCTGCAGAGAGAGAGACCATTGTTCTCCACTGACAGCAAAGGTCCCATTCTACAACTGCTGGCAGGAAACGGGCTTTTCAACTCCAGGCTGTGGCTGCATAGAACACCTTTTGCTTTGCCACACCTAGAATATTCACTTCACCTCCAGCGCTGAACCCGTACATCACTGGAGTCTGAGCCGTTGTACTGGGACGATGTAGCTTTTTTGAGACAGTGGTCAGTTGTCTTGTAATAGCAAATGGGGGAATGGCTAACTCACCACTTAACTACTATTACAAGTACCAGGAGGGGACCCCCCTCCCCCCCCACGCCGCCTTTCTGTGGCTTTAACCCATTGCACTGGAAGTCCTGATTGACCATCCAACACTTCCGCCGGCTGATCATGGAGCCCAGCGAACACTGGATCGGCTTTGTTGGGCTCTATGATATAGTAACCTGGAAGCGATGACCTGACATCACTTCCGGTTTACTCAGAAATACACGGCGCCATTTTAAAAAAACAAAACAATCTTGGTGCGATTAAATGCTTTTAAGGGCAGAGGAGGGATTTGGGGTCTTAATGACCCCAGAACTCTTAGACTGTACACCCCTTGAGGGTTAGGGACTGATGTGAATGTACAATATATATGTAAAGCGCTGCGTAAATTGATGGCGCTAATAAGTACCTGAACTAAATAAATAAAATCTCTATAAAGAGTATCTGTCATATGCCCATTGCTGTTTGCATTCCTTGTGCCAGCAATAAAAGTGATTAACAAAAAAAAGTTTAAAGCAACAGTGTAAAAAAAAAAAAAAGAATAAATTAAAAAAAAAATTAAAGTGCCCTGCCCCCCATGCTTGCATGCAAAGGGGAACGCATGCACTGGTCCCGCACGCACGTAAACACATGTAAGGTATCACCGTGAACATCAGATCATGGGCAGTAATTCCAGAACCAGACCTCTTCTGTAGCGATAACCTGTAAAGGCTTTTAAAGCATCGGCTATGGACAGTAAATTTATATATTTCCAAGGATCAGCGCCCTCCTATCCCTCTTTTATTGAACTGTAATGTTGCTGTATTGTCTCCCGTTATATTGTAAAGCGCTGAGCAAACTGTTGGCGTAATATAAATCCTGTATAATAATAATAATATAAATCCTGTATAATAATAATAATAATATAAATCCTGTATATTAATAATAATATCCTGTATAATAATAATAATAATAATATAAATCCTGTATAATAATAATAATATAAATCCTGTATAATAATAATAATATCCTGTATAATAATAATAATAATAATAATAATAATAAATCCTGTATATTAATAATAATATCCTGTATAATAATAATAATATAAATCCTGTATAATAATAATAATAATATTAATATAAATCCTGAATAATAATAATATAAATCCTGTATAATAATAATAATATATAAATCCTGAATAATAATAATAATAATAATATAAATCCTGAATAATAATAATAATAATATAAATCCTGTATAATAATAATAATAATAATATATTTGTAAAGCATGACATATTTAGTATCTGTTAACTCGACATAACATCGTCTTTTATATTTCACAATAAAATGGGTTATGTTTTGTGTTTTTATGCATTAAAGTTCAAAAAAGTGAATTTTTTTTAAAATTGCGTTTGAAAATTTGCTGCGTAAATACCATGTGACATAAAAAATTGCAAAACCCATCAATTTATTCTCTAGAGCAGGGGTGTCAAACTGGCGGCCCTCCAGCTGTTGCCAAACTACAAGTCCCATGAGGCATTGCAAGATTGACAGTTACAAGCACGAATCCCAAAGGCAGAGGCATGATGGGACTTGTAGTTTGGCAACAGCCTTAGGGCCTCTGCGTTAAAATGACTGATTGTGACATGTAAAAAAAAAAAAGGAGCCAGAAAAGGCGTGGTCATCAAGTAGTGAAAGTAGTTTAAAGTGAGCGTTCAGTTGGACCTTTAGCCTGCTTTATGTGAATCTATTGCAGTTTATCGGAAGATCCTGCCAGTAACAGCGCTTCCCGTTGCAGGATGACAATGCACAGCCATAGCCTTCCAATTAGCAGCAGAGTGCTTTTTCCAATGGCCGTTGGGTTCCCCTATCAGGCCTGCACGTAGCATGCACAGACCTGTCTATTGTCTTCAAGGCAGAAAGTGAAGGGAAATGCGGTTGGGGAGAGATTACTTTCCAAGAGTAACATGGACAGGAAGAGGGGATAAATCTTTCCAACGGATCTGTGGATGGCAGTAAGACCCGTCAGAAGTTCTACTCTTTCCTCAGTCTGTCCAAACCTGGAAGAATAGTTTTTGGCTTGGCAATGGTAACATGATGTACCCTGGGTTAGCCATTGGGTGACCAGGTTAGCTGTCTTGGCTGTGCCTGGTTGGGAAGGGTGGGGCTTTCATACTACTTGCAAACTTTCAGTCCATAGGTTACAGTTGTATTTGAAATGTCAGATAACAAGCTCATAAATTGTCAGGGTAATAGGATGCAATGTGGTTAATATTTTCCCAGATACTCATCAGTTGACCTGGCTTTTATTACCGAGAGATCTGAGCCTGGAGTAGGTTTCATCAGTCCTAGTGTAGTGACATTGCCTCCATTACACCAAGTACTTTATACAGTTGTGTCCAAAATTATTCAACCCCCACTGAAATTGAGTGTTTTGGCCAGTTTGACATTGCTTTTGATCATTCAGTCATCTTGCTTACATTTACATTAAAGAGGCACTTGTAGGTCAGACAAATATAACATAACAGTTATAATGAAATAACCACAAATGTCTTTTCTGTGCTCACAGCATTATCAGTTTTATTCAACCCCCAAGTGACATTCAATCTTAGTACTTAGTACAGCATCCTTTTACAGTTATAACAGCTTTTAAACGTGAAGCATAGCTTGACACAAGTGTCTTGCAGCGATCTACGGGTATCTTCGCCCATTCTTCATGGGCAAAGGCCTCCAGTTCAGTCACATTCTTAGGCTTGCGCACTGCAACTGCTTTCTTTAAGTCCCACCAGAGGTTCTCAATCGGATTTAAGTCTGGTGACTGCGATGGCCACTCCAAAATGTTCCAGCCTTTCCTCTGCAACCATGCTCTAGTGGACTTGGAGGTATGCTTGGGATCATTGTCCTGTTGAAAGGTCCAACGTCTCCCAAGCCTCAGGTGTGTGACGGACTGCATCACGTTTCCATCCAATATCTCCTGGTACTGAAGAGAATTCATGGTACCTTGCACACGCTGAAGCTTCCCTGTACCTGCAGAAGCAAAACAGCCCCAAAGCATGATTGACCCTCCACCATGCTTCACAGTAGGCAAGGTGTTCTTTTCATCATAGGCCTTGTTCTTCCTCCTCCAAACATAGCGTTGATCCATGGGCCCAAACAGTTCTAATTTTGTTTCATCAGTCCACAGAACACTATCCCACAACTTTTGTGGTTTGTCCACATGGCTTTTGGCATACTGCAGTCGACTCTTCTTATTCTTTGGAGACAGCAAGGGGGTACGCCTGGGAGTTCTGGCACGGAGGCCTTCATTACGCAGTGTGCGTCTTATTGTCTGGGCTGAAACTTCTGTACCCACATCTGACAAATCTTTTCTCAGTTCCTCAGCAGTCACACGGGGACTTCTCTCCACTCTACGCTTCAGGTAGCGCACAGCAGTCGAAGTCAGCATCTTCTTTCTGCCACGACCAGGTAGCGTTTCAACAGTGCCCTTTGCCTTGAATTTGCGAATGATGCTTCCTAAGGTGTCTCTTGGTATGTTTAACATCTTTGCAATCTTCTTATAGCCATTGCCCTTCCTGTGAAGAGAAATCACCTCTTCTCTTGTCTTCCTGGACCATTCTCTTGCCTTCACCATGTTTGTAACCACACCAGTAAATGTCTAGAAGGAGCTGAGTATCACAGTCATTTTAAAGCTGCCTAATTGGTGCTTATTATGCTTGATTGCTGCTCGGTGACATCCACAGGTGTTTTCAATACCTGATGGAAAGCACCTGTATGAACCTCTGTTCTTCAGAGTGGTAGTCTTTAAGGGGTTGAATAATTGTGGCAATGAAGAAACCACATAAGAACCATTTACTACTGTATTACATAAACAATTGATGTCATTTTAGTTGCATTTGGGTAGTTACAACGTCCTTGTAGGATTTGATTCTGAATACAATTCCAAATGTACACTATAGTCCCTAAACCCCTTTACAGCATTGGGGGTTGAATAATTTTGGACACAACTGTATGTATGAACTGAGACTACATAATAACCACCCCATAGATAACTCCCAGTATTAGTGGGAACTGGACAGGAGAGATATATGGGCGCTGCCATCGATGACTTGATTTAAAATTACAAGCTGCAGTGCTGTCATCTTTAGGCCCCATGTACACAGAACACTTGTGAACGATGGAAAACGTAGGTTAGAAAATGTCTGTTTAGCCGCGTTTGCATAACGTGTTTATGCGTGTTTGCGTTTAGAAGCGGTTTTTAAAGATAAGCACAGGAGAACCTCCCAAATGCCCAGAATGCACTGAAAAGTGGTAAATTATTAACTATTTCAGACTGTTTCAGAGAAATACAGAGAGTAGAAGCAGAGACAGCAGTATGTGGTGAGATTAGCTTAGGTGTGAGTTGCTCATTAACATTTCTTTTGTTTCCAAAGGTGGGAAAGGTGTCCGGTGGAGGGAATCATTAAGGTCACCTGGCAGGGGGTCTTCATGAGGACTTTGAGGTGTGAATGGTCATTATCTTTTGTTTCCAAGGGTGGGAGAGGTTTGAGGTGTGAATTGGTCATTACACTGTGGGGCAAGCTTGGTAGGAACATCCTGTGTTCAGTGTTTTGTCCATTTGAGTACCTTGAAAACACTTTGCATGCATTTTTCATGATGAAAAAAGGCTCTGGACAGCATTGTGAACTGGAAGAGTTAAAAAAAAATTTCAAACACAAACGCTTATAAATGCGATTTACCGCATTTAGCCACATTTTGCATTTGAAATGCTGATAAAATTGACTGCTGAATGCAAGTTTTCTGCGTTCAAAAAAACGGCTGTAAACTCAACTGCCTGTAAACGACTGTAAATGAAGCTGTGTACATGGACACATAGGAAAACATTAGGGAGAGTTCAGGGGCTGCTGAATAAAACGATGAACAGCTCCTAAATGTCAGTTTATCAGCTGCAGTGTACATGAGCCCTTATTCTTACGTCAATACTTAGTGAACCCTTTCATGACCAGACAATAACGCTATGACTTACATACCTAAATCATTCATAAATGTATTTCTGAAAACATATCGGGCTTTTAGTTGGTGCAGTGCTTTAATAAATTCCCCACCGTCGTTTTCAACTATAGGCTGAAAAATGGACAGAAATGTTCAAAAATGCATGAAGATGGCAGCTCAACGAGAAACCGATCCAACTCTAGCTTGGACAAAACTTCACATTCTAGCCCTGACCACTGGGCACACCACAGGGCATTAAAATGTGGCAGGCAGACTTCCTCAGTCATCAACATATGGATTCCAGACAATGGTCTCTTCACCGAGGGCATTTCAAGCTCTCTGTCACAGATGGGGGGGGGGGGGGGGGGCTACTAGACATGGGTCTCCTGACTTCCAGGTTCAACAACAAACTGGGCAGATTTTACGCCAGGGCCTTTGCAGTGGACACTCTGTAGAATCAGTTAAACCTAATCTGTCCTTTCACCCCCTTAAAGCTCCAGGGATCCTCATTGCACTCAACTAACCCAGGAGAACATTGTACTTGGATCTCCCTCTTCAAGCCCATGGCAGACTGTGACGAGAGTCACTTTGGGTGGTGGGCCCATTGAACTCAGCTCACTTTGGAGAGGTGGGGAGACCCCTGTCTCAGCTCCCTATATCCCAATTATGTGTAAGTCACCCTGTGCCTGTTAGGGGTACAGGGTGATCTGTCCTAATATTGTGTAGACATATCTAGGAGATAGGTGGGGTGCTATCTTGCTTGGGAGCAACCTAATAGGGGATGTATGTGTTTATGTGTATTAGTTTAGTGTGTGTGTGGGGTGGGGGGGGGGGGTCTCCAGCAGCCCTCCCTCCTGATGGGACTGTCTGCTGGTGTGAAGTTTGAATACCTGTGTGTCTCTTGTTACTAAATGTAGATTGCCCTGCCCTGTGTAATTATGCAGGGAGGGGGGACTGTCCCCTGAGTGTATATATCTTGTATCTGTGTTCAAATAAACTAGTCTACCTCCTGGCTTACTTCAAGTGTTCGGACGAGGAAGTGGTATTCTAAAGGAAGTACTCAGTGCAGGCTGGGTCGGTTCCGTTACACAGACTCTTAGTGGGCCCTCCAGGATAATCCAAATCTTCTGTCCCAGGGGCTGGTTTACAACTCTCCTTCTAAGTCATTGGCTTTAACAGCTTGGCTGTTGGCTCAGGTTCTGAGGGAGAAGGGCCTATAGAATTTGGTCATCTCTACTCTCTTAGAGGCTATTACACCAGGTTCTCTAATAAAAAGTCTACCATCATCTAACACCACACTTTGAAGGCATACTTGGTGCAATTCTAGGAAATTTCATCCCAGGAAGTAGTCCATACATTGGCCTTGGGTACCATTAAGGGTCATACCTCAGCCTTAGTTCTTTTTCAGAGATTGCTTGCCTCTCACTCTTTAATGAAGGCCTTTGTACGGTGTATTGCTCACATTGTTCCTCCTGTGCGCTTCCCAGTGAAATCTCAACCTAGTCCTGATGGTTCTTCAGAGACTGCCCTTTGAACCTGTTAGGGATATTCCTCTATCTACCCTTATTTGCAAGGTTGCTTCCTCATTGTCATCACTTCTGCAAAGCAAGTTTCTGAGTTGGGGCATTGACCTGTAAAGAACCCTTTCTTTTATTACACAAAGATAAAGATGTTTTGAGGCCTTTCCTCCCCAAGGTGGTTTCTTCCTTCCACCTTAAGCAGGACATTGTAGTGAGTGGCCGACCTCCTGTGTTCACTATGCATGAGACCAGCCACTCAGCACAGGACCCAAAAGCTGGTGGAGATCACTGAAGTAGTGGTCTCTATTACAGTGATTTCCAGCTTCCAGTGGCATTGGTCAGGTATGGTATACACATAGTTACATTGATCCAAGCTGGACTAATACTGTATATCCTTGGAAAAATGTACCATTCCTGTATATAATTAAAAAAAAATAAAATAAGATGTAACAAATCTCATCTCATATGAAGAGATTCAGGAACCTCCTGAGGATACCCATTGGTGAAACGCGTTGGTGTGGGTCCTGTTGGCACTGACATCAATTCCAGTCTGTGGGATATCTAGATTAACCAAGGCGGAGCACATGCCAGCTCCTTGCTCCTTGCTCCTTGCTCCTGGGGGCGGCTCCCAACAAGTGTTCATGCTATTTAGATATGCTAAAATTTACAGGGCACCTACAAATGTGAGTGCAAGGTTTTATATTATTAAATAAAGTATTTTTGGCTTAGCGCTGTTTTTTTCCTCACATTTTATATTCCTATCTAGCAGTCACATTACAATGTCATGAGTAGCACAACATTTATAAACTTGAAGATTAGTATTGTTCCTTGTCATAGCCCAGTGGGAAATAAAAATCCCTAATTTGTAAAAAGAAAAAAAAAAAGTAAATTTTTCATGCTGTCATACCTGTCCATGGCAAACAGTTGGTAATAAAAATTGTAGCTGTCAACAATTTTTGATAAGGAATTCAGGCTGTGGGTTGGCCATCAGTTTGTGAGTGGGAGTCTCCGCGGTGGAGATATGAAACTTTACAACTACAAATATCTCCTGCCACCATTACTGATATAGTGAAATACCTCAGATAGCTGAAGTTCACAGTCCGAGGACTCATCTAATGGTTTACCAGCCATACAGAAACCTACACTCTGTCACTTCATAAAGATAGGCGTGTGTCGTAATTCTAGTTCCTAAGGAGAGGACTGGGAACCCTTAGCCTGGTGGGTAAATGCACTCAAGTAGGCATTTCATGGAAGGGTCATGTTTTAAAGGATGAGGAAATTGTAGAGCAGGGGCGGACTGACCATTTGGAAACTCGGGCACTGGGTCAGTAGGGGGCCCCATGAGATGCCCCTCGGTACCTTTTTCATAGTCTTTTTTGAGTTCGGGCAAGGACACAGGGGCCCCATGATCCCCTATTGCCCGGGGGCCCCATGAGTTATCAGTCCGCCCCTGTTGTAGAGTGTGCTTTGGTGTCGCAGATTGCTTGATGGGCATTGAAAGTTGAGCATTCCTAATGGATTTATTGTGACACATCTTTTTTTTACATCTTCCAGACTCCGCCTACCTTGTGGTTCTTGCCATTGAGTCACATGATGTCTCAGAGTCACAAATGAAAAAGATACTGGAGGGTTCCCTTCCCAGACGGTGTGATCACAGGTCTGAACAGGGAGCTAATAGTTATACGAGGGTAGTCTGAATAGTATAGAAAGAACAAAGAAATTACCGCTCAGGTAAAAGATCCACATCAAACCAAGCAGGGGCTTCCCTAGGGTTGGTGTCCCCCGGTGCGGTACCACTTGCTGACACCCCCTCCGGCGATCCCCGCAGAATGGATCGGATCTGCGGATTGAGCATAATGGATCGGACTCCGATCCATTATTCTCCTCAATCCGCAGATCCGATCCATTCTGCGGGGATCGTCGGCTTTCTTTACAACTTACCTTTTCATGGAGCGGGTCCGGTGTCACCCCGTATAGGTTGCATGCCGACGATCCCCGCAGGATGGTTCGGATCTGCGGATTGAACATTATGGATCGGACTCCGATCCATTATTCTCCTCAATCCGCAGATCCGATCCATCCTGCGGGGATCTTCAGCTTTCTTTACAACTTACCTTTTCGTGGAGCGGGTCCGGTGTCACCCCCAGGGGCGGACTGACAATTCATGGGGCCCCCGGGCAATAGGGGATCATGGGGCCCCTGTGTCCTTCCCTTAACTAAAAAAAGCCTATGAAAAAGGTACCAGGGGCATCTCATGGGGCCCCCTACTGACCCCGGGCCCTCAGGCAGTGCCTGAGTTTCCAAATGGTCAGTCCGCCCCTGATCACCCAGTATAGGTTGCATGCCGATGATCCCCGCAGAATGGATCGGATCTGCGGATTGAGCATAATGGATCGGACTCTGATCCATTATTCTCCTCAATCCGCAGATCCGATCCATCCTGCGGGGATCTTCGGCTTTCTTTACAACTTACCTTTTCGTGGAGCGGGTCCGGTGTCACCCCGTATAGGTTGCATGCCGATGATCCCCGCAGGATGGTTCGGATCTGCGGATTGAGCATAATGGATCGGAGTCTGATCCATTAAGCTCCCCAATCCGCAGATCCCATCCATCCTGCGGGGATCCCTATGATTAAGTCAGGATATGATGAAAAAAGGCCAGGGTGTGACAGTGCAGCGGACCGGAAGTGACGCAGATCTGTAACCGGAAGTGACGTGACGGCGTTCTGTCCGGCAGATCCGGAGGTGGTGAGAGCACCAGCGGTATCTGTCTCACTAAAAGGCTTAACTATTTTTGGAATGTTGTAAGTGCAATATTTTGGCTTATTAAAGTTGTTTACCTTTGGTAATACACAATTGTAGACATTTTTTTTTCTCTTCCTATGTATCTATGGAGAGGAGCAGGGGCGGACTGACCATTTGGAAACTCGGGGGCCCGGGGTCAGTAGGGGGCCCCATGAGATGCCCCTGGTACCTTTTTCATAGGCTTTTTTGAGTTTGGGCAAGGACACAGGGGCCCCATGTTCCCCTTTTGCCTAGGGGCCCCATGAGTTATCAGTCCGCCCCTGGAGAGGAGTAAATATTATGATCTTAGGTACCATTCATATCATGGGGGATTTTCGGAGGAACCCCCCGAGTCTCAATATTTTGGAATCAATATTTTGGTATCTATATAACAAGGTGGAATAAAGGCCGTGTTCTGGTGATCCTGATATCTGGAATGTATGCAGTAAGGCTAATTAAAGGCTATGCTCTGGTGAGTGCACACCTGGGAGGGGGGGTATGAAAGGCACAGCACGTGGTTTATTTATTTTTTCACTAGGAGCCACAGAGGATTCACATTGTGGAAGATTCTTTGGACTTTTTTTAATTTATTATTAATTATAGTTTTTCACGGGACTTGTTTTATGATCATTTTATTTAAATTTTTTTGTCACATATATTTTTTATGGCACATATAATTTATGTTACTTATGATTGATGTAATATTTTTTATTAATATGTTTGCATTGTGGGAATAAGCAATGAAGACAATTAATTATATATAGAGATTGTCCGCTCCTCACAAGACCTCCTTCTCTCTAGTTCCCTGGTCTCCTCCTCCCATGCCTGCCTCCAGGACTTCTCCAGGGTGTCACCCATCCTCTGGAACTCCCTGCCCCAACCCATCAGATTATCCCCTACTCTCCTCTCCTTTAGGCGCACCCTGAAAACCCATCTCTTCAGGGAAGCCTACCCCACCCCCTGCTAACCTGCCGACCTCCTCCACTCATCCTACCACCCCATCCCCCACAGCTATCTCCTCCTGTGCCACCATCCCCTCCCTCCTAGATTGTAAGCTCGAAAGAGCAGGGCCCTCGATCCCCTCATGTTTTGCATTGTATTGGTATTGTTCTGTCACATGTTCTGTCCCCCTGTGTAATGTACAGCGCTGAGCGAACTATTGGCGCTTTATAAATACTGTAATAATAATAATAACAATAATTGTCAAAAGGATTTAGTGTATCACAGACACATAATGCGTCACTAATTTGCTCCTTCATATCTGGAAGTGCTGGGTATTCTCAGTGGCTGCAGAGGAGCAAGGAGTTCCTGCTTGTAATTCTACATATCATCCAATGAATGTTCAATTTTCTTTAAATTTGATGATTTGTTAATGGAGATATCATAGTTTTTTAAAATCACTCCAGTACGTCATTGCTCACTTCTAGAGTGTTGACGTGATACCGGTGACCAGGGGCGGACTGACCATTCGGAAACCCGGGCACTGCCCTAGGGCCCAGGGTCAGTAGGGGGCCCCATGAGATGCCCCTGGTACCTTTTTCATAGGCTTTTTTTGAGTTGGGCAAGGACACAGGGGCCCCATAATCCCCTATTGCCTGGGGGCCCCATGAGTTGTCAGTCCGCCCCTGTCTGGTACCTTTTTCATAGGCTTTTTTGAGTTCGGGCAAGGACACAGGGGCCCCATAAACCCCTATTGCCTGGGGGCCCCATGAGTTGTCAGTCCGCCCCTGCCTGGTACCTTTTTCATAGGCTTTTTTGAGTTTGGGCAAGGACACAGGGGCCCCATAAATCCCTATTGCCCGGGGGCCCCATGAGTTGTCAGTCTGCCCCTGCCCGTGACCAGGGCCGTGGATAAGGGGGTACCACCAGTCCTCCCCCGAGGGCCCAGGGTCAGTAGGGGGCCCCATGAGATGCCCCTGGTACCTTTTTCATAGGCTTTTTTTGAGTTTGGGCAAGGACACAGGGGCCCCATAATCCCCTATTGCCTGGGGGCCCCATGAGTTGTCAGTCCGCCCCTGCCTGGTACCTTTTTCATAGGCTTTTTTGAGTTTGGGCAAGGACACAGGGGCCCCATAAACCCCTATTGCCCGGGGGCCCCATGAGTTGTCAGTCCACCCCTGCCCGTGACCAGGGCCATGGATAAGGGGGTACCACCAGTCCTCCTGTATGGGGCCCAGGCCAGCAAGGGGGGCCCAGGCAGCTATGTGAATTGGATGTGGGCAGGGAAGGTGATCGCCACAGCAGGGAAGGGAGGCATTTACTGGAACAGATCCCCTGTATAGCTCTCTCCTTAGCAGCTGAAAGCCGGCTTCTACTCCTCCCCCTCCCACTGGCTTTTAGCTGCTGAAGAGAAATCCATACAGAGGATCGGCTCCAGGAACTGCCCCCTTGCCGCATCCACCACCCTCCCTGTGCAACATACGTTTCCCCCTGCTTCCCAGGCACCCCTATGTGCCCCCACAGTGCTGCCGCTTCCCTCCTCTCCATTCTGGCAGCTGCAAGCACACAATAGAATCCTTCATGTCAAATTTACCAGCCGCTTCCTTTCCTGAATGAACACAATGAGTGATCGGTACTGATCACTCACTGTGTTCATTCATAACTGTAGATGGGGGCACAGTCACAGATGGGGTGCTGCTTTTGCGTAAATGTGCTAACGATCCTGCCCTCACCTAATAATGGAATCTTCTACTCTTCCAACCAGTCCATCCCCCACAGTTACTACCTTTTGTACCACCAGCCCCTCCCTCCTAGATTGTAAGCTCCCAGGATCAGGGCCCTCCTATCCCTCTTGAATTGAACTGTATTGTTGCTGTATTGTCTCCCGTTATATTGTAAAGGGCTGAGTAAACTGTTGACCCTATATAAATCCTGTATAATAATAATAGTATACTAAACTGTGTTTTTTTGGGGGGAGGGGCCCTGTCAGGTTGGCTGTATGGGGCCCCATGGTTTCTAACAGCAGCCCTGCCCGTGACATTGCTTCATAGAGTCAGAAATCTGAGGAGGTGTCAGTAGAAGGCTACGTTCACACTGGCTTTATAAGCAGGCGTTTTTCAGTTGTTTGAAGGGTGTTTTTAACGCTCCTCAAACGCCTCTGAAAATTATACACACTGTTCACACTGAAGCGTTAGCATCACATCGCGGCAAAATTGGTGCCTCATGTCGAGTCAGGAGGAGTTGAAGCCTTTCAACGCCTCCCATTCAAGTCTATGGACCAATCTTGTCTCCAAATATCACCCAAACCGTACTCTCTGCTCCTCGCACGACCTCCTGCTCTCTAGCTCTCTCGTCTCCTCCTCCCATGCTCATCTCCAGGACTTCTCCAGAGCTTCCCCCATCCTCTGGAACTCTCTACCCCAATTTATCAGACTATCGCCTACTCTGCTCACTTTTAGGCGATCTCTGAAAATCTATCTCTTCAGGGAAGCCTATCCTGCCCTCAGCTAATAATGGAATCTTCTACTCCTCCTACCAGTCCATCCCCCACAGTTATTACCTTTTGTATCACTAGCCCCTCCCTCTTAGATTGTAAGCTCCAAGGATCAGGGCCCTCCTAACCCTCTTGTATTGAACTGTATTGTTGCTGTATTGTCACCCATTATATTGTAAAGCGCTGAGCAAACTGTTGGCGCTATATAAATCCTGTATAATAATAATAATATAAATCCTGTATAATAATAATAATAATATATAAATCCTGTATAATAATAATATAAATCCTGTATAATAATAATAATAATATATAAATTCTGTATAATAATAATATATATATAAATCCTGTATAATAATAATATATATATAAATCCTGTATAATAATAATAATATAAATCCTGTATAATAATAATAATAATATATAAATCCTGTATAATAATAATATAAATCCTGTATAATAATAATAATATAAATCCTGTATAATAATAATAATATAAATCCTGTATAATAATAATATATATATAAATCCTGTATAATAATATATAAATCCTGTATAATAATAATAATAATGGTGACGCTCCTCAAACCCCAGGCAGGCGTTTGCAGGGCGTTAATACCATTAACTTCATTATAGGCGTTTGTGGTGCTTCAAAAATGCGCATAGGGCGTTTGGGGAGCATTAAAAACATTTCCAAAACGCCTGTCTAATGCTATAAGGGCATTTGGGAAGGAGTCAAGTGTGAACAAGCCCTAAGAATTAAAGTTTTGACCATTTGGGAGCTGTGGTGTGTAGCTGGAGTCCAGGAGAGACACCTGAAGGAACTCGGCACAGAAACGGTTAACAAGATCACAAATTCCTCCTGGATGCTGTCCCTGAGGTCCTGCAACAATTACAAGCATGGAGCTACATTTACCACGCAATTGTTGCAGCTGTGAACACCGCAGTCTTACCAATCTCATTTTTAAAACCACAGGAAAAAAAAATCTATATTATAATATATACAGTATTACCGTATTTGCCGGCGTATAAGACGACTTTTTGACCCTTGAAAATCTTCTCAAAAGTCGGGGGTCGTCTTATACGCCGGTACACATGTTAGGGGGGCTGCGGCATTAAGTACAGGGGTTTGCAGGGGCTGATGTCTCTTACCTGGATCCAGTCCCACGACGATCCGGTCCAGGAAGCGCGGCGTCTCCTTCAGTTCGGCCACTGGATGTTCGTGCGGCTGCTCGGCTCCGCCTCCTCACCGGTGATTGGCCGCCAGAACTGTAGCTCAGGAAAGGCACACAGGCGGCCAATCACCGGCGAGGGGGCGGAGCCGAGCGGCCCCGCGAAAATTGAGTGCCAGGGCAGCAGGTAAGTGTTCTGTGTAGAGGTGCTGCTGCAACCACATATGCTGGCTGCAGCAGCACCATACGAGAACAGGGTCAGCAAGTCTCAGTGGGAGGAATAGTGCCCCATCATTGGTGTCACTGATACCAATGATGGGACACTATTCCTCCCACTGATACCAACGATGGGGCACTATTCCTCCCACTGACACCAACGATGGGGCACTATTCCTCCCCCCCACTGACACCAACGATGGGGCACTATTCCCCCCCCCACTGACACCAACGATGGGGCACTATTCCACCCCCCACTGACACCAATGATGGGGCACTATTCCTCCCACTGACATCAATGATGGGGCACTATTCCTCCCACTGACACCAATGATGGGGCACTATTCCCCCCACTGATACCAATGATGGGACACTATTCCTCCCACTGATACCAATGATGGGGCACTATTCCTCCCACTGATACCAATGATGGGGCACTATTCCTCCCACTGACACCAATGATGGGGCACTATTCCTCCCACTGACATCAATGATGGGGCACTATTACTCCCACTGACATCAATGATGGGGCACTATTCCTCCCACTGACATCAATGATGGGGCACTATTCCTCCCACTGGTTGGCATTGGAAGAGGGGTAGTCTTATACGGCGAGTATAGCCCAAACACTACATTTTAGCAGGAAAAGTAGGGGGGTCGTCTTATACGCCCAGTCGTCTTATACGCCGGCAAATACGGTATATAATACATATTATTAAGCATCTAAAAACTGAACTCAAGGCAGACATAAAAAAACAAAAACAAAAAAAACACACAAAGCACTGCATTTGTTAAAGTGATATTAAAGCAGCATTAAACTAAAAAGGAAACATTTATTATATTGCGGTATACCAATCATTAGATATGATGGCTGCATTCGTCTTCATTTTTTTTTAGGCACAGAAAAAAAAATCTAAATTTTTAATATATACAGTATTATATAATACATATTATTAAGCATCTTAAAAATGAACTCAAGGCAGACAGAAAAAAAGCACAAATTAATGCAGCACTGCATTTGTTAAAGTGATATTAAAGTGACATTAAACCAAAAAGTAAACATTGATTATATTGCAGTATATCAATCAATAGATATGATGGCAGCATTCGTTTTCTTTTTTTTTTAGGCACAGAAAAAAAAATTCTATATTATAATATATACAGTATTATATAATACATATTATTAAGCATCTAAAAACTGAACTCAAGGCAGACATAAAAAAACAAAAACAAAAAAAACACACAAATGAATGCAGCACTGCATTTGTTAAAGTGACATTAAACCAAAAAGTAAACATTTATTATATTGCAGTATATCAATCATTAGATATGACGGCCGCATTCATTTTCTTTTTTCTTTAGGCACAGAAAAAAAAATCTATATTATAATATATACAGTATATATAATACATATTATTAAGAATCTTAAAACTGAACTCAAGGCAGACATAAAAAAAAACAAAAAAACACACATTAATGCAGCACTGCATTTGTTAAAGTGATATTAAAGTGGCATTAAACCAAAAAGTAAACATTGATTATATTGCAGTATATCAATCATTAGATATGATGGCCGCATTCGTTTTCTTTTTTATTTAGGCACAGAAAAAAGAATTCTATATTATAATATATACAGTATTATATAATACATATTATTAAGCATCTAAAAACTGAACTCAAGGCAGACATAAAAAAACAAAAACAAAAAAACCCCACAAATGAATGCAGCACTGCATTTGTTAAAGTGATATTAAAGTGAAATTAAACCAAAAAGTAAACATTTATTATATTGCAGTATACCAATCATTAGATATGATGGCTGCATTCGTCTTCTTTTTTTTTTTTTTAGGCACAGAAAAAAAAATTCTATATTATAATATATACAGTATATATAATACATATTATTAAGAATCTTAAAACTGAACTCAAGGCAGACATAAAAAAAAACACAAATGAATGCAGCACTGCATTTGTTAAAGTGATATTAAAGTGACATTAAACCAAAAAGTAAACATTTATTATATTGCAGTATACCAATCATTAGATATGATGGCCGCATTAGTTTTCTTCTTTTTTTTTTAGGCATGTTTAAAAAATGGTGATAATTCTTCAAAAGCAAATAATCTAAATGCCAATAAAATATAAAAATAATAAATGACCAAAAATATTGGCACCCCTGCATTTGTGTCAGATAATGCACCACTTCGCCCAGAAAATTGTTGCAATTACATTCTTCTATGTTCATCTGGTGATCTATAGTATATAAAGCCAACTACTCAATGAACTCTCTTGGCAAAAATCCCTTTCTTGGCTACATAGAAAAAGAAACAGCATCAAAAATGCAACACGTTTTGGCTTACACAGCCTTCCTCAGAGCATTCTCGCTATGAGGAAGGCTGTGTGAGCCGAAATGCGTTGCATTTTTTGATGCGGTGTCATTTTACACATATCCCATAAAGAGATTTTTGCCAAGAGTACACCAAGTAGCCGGCTTTATACACTATGTTTTGGGAGTTGAATGCCCCGGCCAAGAGCATCGATCTCCAGCATTTGAATCTTGCACATAGCAGTTGAGCTTGGGTAAGGTCTCCTAATTCATCTGGTGATCTGGCCTTTAAGTCTGTTGTTTTGTAAAGAACCAGCTTTCCTCCAGATCTAGCATTGAAAGGAATGAGACAAACCATTTAACACTGACAGGGGTGCTTACAATGACCAGCTTTTATTTATTTATGTAAAGCCTTTATCTCCAAAAAAAAAAACTGCTTTACGGGTTATAGTGTGAGCTGGAGTTCTGCTTCAATTTGTTAGTGTGTCTAAATCTGCTAATAAATCAAACACTCTCCTCCCTCCCCCTTTTCCGACTGACAATGCTGCTGTGCCCCCTGTGCTACTTCATCTAGAGTGGGGGCGCTCTAATACAGGAGGTGTGTTACTGACTAGATTACCAGGTGAAAAGAGATAGTAAAAAGCCTAAAAAAAAGAAAACTAATGCAGCCATGACAGCTAATGGTTGGTAAGTGACAATATATTACATTTTGGTTTTGGGTTTAATACAGCTTTAACTGGTTCCCTCCTGGCCTTTTGTACAATGATGACCGGGCAGGACCGCTCTTGTCCTGGAAGGATCGAAGGTGAGCTGTGTCCCTCGGACACAGCCAGGGGCGGACTGACCATTCGAGCACTTGGGCAGTGCCCGAGGACCCAGGGTCAGTAGGGGGCCCCATGAAATGCCCCTGGTACCTTTTTTATAGGCTTTTTTGGTGTGCTTTGAGTGTGGGCAAGGACACAGGGGCCCCATGATCCCCTATTGCCCAGGGGCCCCATGCGTTGTCAGTCCGCCCCTGGACACAGCACATCACCGATCAGCGTAAAGAGCCAATGGCGTTGGCTCTTTACCGTGTGATCAACTGTGTCCAATCACAGCTGATCACATGTAAACAAATGATATCTGCATTTCTTTTCCTCAGCGCTGTCACGGCTTTCCTGCGACAGAGGACGTTTACACTGATCGTGTAAACAGTGAAGCATCATTTTTTTTGGATAAATGAGATCCTTTTGACTTGGGTCCCGCCTCTTTCTGGGGAAGGGAAAAGCAGCACAAGGGACCAATCACTTCTGCTGCAGTACTCATGTACTGACAAAGAATACGCTGACAGGAGGAGAGATCAGAGAGATGAGGTAATCAGTCTGCTGCTTCTCCTTTCACTGCCCAGTCACTGTCTGGAGGAGGTACAATTCCTTTAAGTGTTACTGAACTTCAGCAGAAGAAAAAAAAATCATTTCTTCTGCCTTGTCAGACAGGGCTGTGCGGCAGAGCTGTGTAGGTCTCAGGACTGGATGGACAGAAATACAACTCCTTTAGCAGGTAAAACAGCTCATGTTTGCATTTGTGTCTGCCTGCAGTTCACCTTTTTAGGCCTCAGGAGCCCGAGCGTTTAGCAGTTGTTATGTAAAATCTGTGGCTCTCTGGGTGGCCACCTGGATGGCCGCACCTGCCGCATACAGTCACCAATACAAGTGAATAGCTGTGCATTGCCATACTTGGGGAAATGCTGATGGCTTCTTACCTTTACCTGCACATGTACATACGGCGCTTCTCTCCGATTCTGCCACAAAAACAGCCCCTTTTGCCACCTTAAGAGCCCCGACCCATTGAGGCATGGTGGACTCCACTAGACCTCTGACGGTATGTTGTGGTGTCGGACGGCAAGCTGTCTGTAGCAGATCCTTGGAGTCCTGTAAGTTATGGGGTGCGGTCTCCATGGATCAGACTAGTTCATAAAGCACATCCCACAGAAACTTGATGTGATTGAGATCTGGAGGATTTGGAGGCCAAGTCAAACTCATGCTACATAGTTAGTCTGGCTGAAAAAAAAGACAAAAGTCCATACAGTTCAACCATAAAAAAAAAGTTATAATCCAATACCCACAATTGATTCAGAGACAGCAGAAAAACCCAGCAAAGCATGATCCAATCTGCTCCTGCAGGGGAAGAAATTCCTTCCTGATCCCCCGAGAGGCAATCGGATATTCCCTGGATCAACTTTACCCATAAATGTTATATCCAGTTATATTCTGTGTATCCAAGAAAGAATCCAGGACTTTCCTACAGCAATCCACTGAGCTGGCCACAACCAACTCTTGAGGGAGTCTATTCCACATTTTCACAGCTCTCACTGTGAAGAAACCTTTCTGTGTTTGGAGATTACATTTCTTTTCCTCCAGATGTAAAGAGCGCCCCCTTGTCCTCTGTGATGACCTCAGGGGGAATAACTCTACACCGAGTTCACTATATGAACCACTGATGTATTTATACATGGAGATCATATCCCCCCTTATGTATTATACATGCAGATCATATCCCCTCTTATGTATTATACATGGAGATCATATCCCCCCCTTATGTATTATACATGGAGATCATATCCCCCCTTATGTATTATACATAGAGATCATATCCCCCCTTATGTATTATACATGCAGATCATATCCCCTCTTATGTATTATACATGGTGATCATATCCCCCCCTTATGTATTATACATGGAGATCATATCCCCCCTTATGTATTATACATGGAGATCATATCCCCCCTTATGTATTATACATGAAGATCATATCCCCCCTTATGTATTTTACGTGGAGATCATATCCCCCTTATGTATTATACGTGGAGATCATATCCCCCCTTATGTATTTTACGTGGAGATCATATCCCCCTTATGTATTATACGTGGAGATCATATCCCCTCTATGTATTTTACATATTGATCATATCCCCCCTTATGTATTATACATGGAGATCATATCCCCCCTTATGTATTATACATGGTGATCATATCCCCCCTTATGTATTATACATGGTGATCATATCCCCCCTTATGTATTATACATGGAGATCATATCCCCCCTTATGTATTATACATGGAGATCATATCCCCCCTTATGTATTATACATGGAGATCATATCCCCCCTTATATATTATACATGGAGATCATATCCCCCCTTATGTATTATACATAGAGATCATATCCCCCCTTATGTATTATACATGGAGATCATATCTCCCTTATGTATTATACATGGAGATCACATCCCCCCTTATGTATTATACATGAAGATCATATCCCCCCTTATGTATTTTACGTGGAGATCATATCCCCCTTATGTATTATACGTGGAGATCATATCCCCTCTATGTATTTTACATATTGATCATATCCCCCCTTATGTATTATACATGGTGATCATATCCCCCCCTTATGTATTATACATGGAGATCATATCCCCCCTTATGTGTTATACATGGAGATCATATGCCCCCTTATGTATTATACATGGAGATCATATCCCCCCTTATGTGTTATACATGGAGATCATATCCCCCCTTATGTATTATACATGGAGATCATATCCCCCCTTATGTATTATACATGGTGATCATATCCCCCTTTATGTATTATACATGGAGATCATATCCCCCTTATGTATTATACATGGAGGTCATATCCCCCCTTATGTATTATACATGGAGATCATATCCCCCCTTATGTATTATACATGGAGAGCATATCCCCCCTTATGTATTATACATGGAGATCATATCCCCCCTTATGTATTATACATGGAGATCATACCCCCCCCTTATGTGTTATACATGGAGATCATATCCCCCATTATGTGTTATACATGGAGATCATATGCCCCCTTATGTATTATACATGGAGATCATATTCCCCCTTATGTATTATACATGGAGATCATATCCCCCCTTATGTATTATACATGGAGATCATATCCCCCCTTATGTATTATACATGGAGATCATATCCCCCCTTATATATTATACATGGAGATCATATCCCCCCTTATGTATTATACATAGAGATCATATCCCCCCTTATGTATTATACATGGAGATCATATCTCCCTTATGTATTATACATGGAGATCATATCCCCCCTTATGTATTATACATGAAGATCATATCCCCCCTTATGTATTTTACGTGGAGATCATATCCCCCTTATGTATTATACGTGGAGATCATATCCCCTCTATGTATTTTACATATTGATCATATCCCCCCTTATGTATTATACATGGTGATCATATCCCCCCCTTATGTATTATACATGGAGATCATATCCCCCCTTATGTGTTATACATGGAGATCATATGCCCCCTTATGTATTATACATGGAGATCATATCCCCCCTTATGTGTTATACATGGAGATCATATCCCCCCTTATGTATTATACATGGTGATCATATCCCCCTTTATGTATTATACATGGAGATCATATCCCCCTTATGTATTATACATGGAGATCATATCCCCCCTTATGTATTATACATGGAGATCATATCCCCCCTTATGTATTATACATGGAGATCATACCCCCCCTTATGTGTTATACATGGAGATCATATCCCCCTTATGTATTATACATGGAGATCATACCCCCCCTTATGTATTATACATGGAGATCATATCCCCCCTTATGTATTATACATGGTGATCATATCCCCCCTTAATCTCCTCTTCTCAAGAGAGAATAAATTCACTTCCTCTAATCTTTCCTCATAGCTGATCTCCTCCATGCCTCTTATCAGTTTGGTTGCCCTTCTCTGTACTTTCTCCAGTTCCCCAATGTTCTTTTTGTGAATTGGTGCCCAAAACTGAACTGCATATTCCAGATGAGGTTTTACTAATGATTTGTACCGGGGGGGGGGGGGGGTGATGATATCTCTCTCTCTGGAGTCTATACCTCTTTTAATACAAGAGAGGATTCTGCTCGCTTTAGAACCCACATTGCTGCCATTATTGAGCTTGTGATCTACCAGAACCCCCAGATCCTTCTCCACCACTGACCCCCCCAGTTGTACCCCCCTAGTATGTATGATACATGCATATTCTTAGCCCCCAAGTGCAGAACCTTACATTTATCAACATTAAACCTCAGTGGCCACATAGTTGGACAATTACACAGAGCATTGAGGTTGGCTTGTAAGTTGGAGACATCTTGTAAGGACGTTATTTCCCAGCACAGCTTGGTGTCATCTGCAAAGACTGAAATGGGATTTATAATATCAGACCCTATATTGTTTATAAATATATTAAACTGTACATAAACATTGACAGTGCAGGCCCACTGTGCTAGATCACATACAGTGCATGTAAGTGATCCAGCATTTCCGGGTAGGAGGCCCCGCATTCACTATATCCGGTCTCCCCGGACCCTGCATTCACTATATCCGGTCTCCCTGGACCCTGCATTCACTATATCCGCTCTCCCTGTACCCCGCATTGATCATATCCGCTCTCCCGAACCTTGCATTCACTGTATCCGCTCTCCACGGACCCTGCATTCACCATATCCGCTCTCCCTGGACCCTGCATTCACCATATCTGGTCTCCCCGGAGCCTGCATTCACTATATCTGGTCTCCCCGGACCCTGCATTCACTATATCCGGTCTCCTCGGACCCTGTATTCACTATATCCGCTCTCCCCGGACCCTACATTCACTATATCTGGTCTCCCCAGACCCTGCATTCACTATATCTGGGCTCCCCGGACCCTGCATTCACCATATCCTCTCTCCCCGGACCCTGCATTCACTATATCTGGTCTCCCTGGACCCTGCATTCACTATATCTGGTCTTCCACAGAACACACAGCATGGAAATGCAATTATTTTAGAAAACATAAAAATGTATATAATATAAAATATAAATACCTTTTCGAACCAGCAGTATATAGCAGTCTAGTGCCTTCCATCGGTGTCCAGCAAAGCACTTGTTAAAGCTTGTAGGAGGAGTTTTCTCTAGGAGGATGCAGAACCTTTGACCTCTGTCTGGACATTGCTGATTGGCCCTGTGCTGATCACATGCACTCTCCCCCCAAAAAAAACCTCTCTAGCAATACACACTAAACTGAGCATGTACATCTCACCCCCAAGGCTTTGTTATATCAGCAGATGGATTGGGGACAGTAGAAGAAGGGGAGGATCAGAGAAGACAGGATCAAACATCATTTTTTACACAATGCAGTGGATTAACCCCACAGTGAATATAACAAGCATGCTTTACTGCATATACAGACTGATTGTACTGTTGTGGGTTTAGTAACACTTTAAGGCTAATAATAATAAAAGCATTGAAAAGCTCTAAAAATGCAGCTGAAATACCTGTTCTTGGCACATAAACATATCTTTCATTATATAACACTGACAATGAACATTCACATCAGTCCCTGACCTCAAGGAGCTCACAATCTAAGGTCCCCCTATCACACATGGATATGCACACCTATACAGTAAGTCCCCGACTTACAAACGAGTTCCGTTACGGGAGAACGTTCGTAAATCGGATTCGCTCGTAAGTCCAACAACGTGAGGCTTATACACCTTTGACACAAATATTCAATGTCAAGCATAAAAAAAACAAACACACACAAAACTACTGCAAATAAACTATTTTTACTTTAACAGTTACCTTAAAATGGTGGTACAGTACAACAACTGGCATATAGTGGAAGAGAGTTACTAACTGCAGGGTAGGTGGGAGATGCTGGAGCTGAAGGATCATCAGCAATAGGAGATGGAGGGCAAGACGGAATCTGGCACACACCTTATGTTGATGGAGCTGAAGGATCACCAGCAATAGGAGATGGAGGGCAAGACGGAATCTGGCACACACCTTATGTTGATGGAGCTGAAGGATCATCAGCAATAGGAGATGGAGGGCAAGACGGAATCTGGCACACACCTTATGTTGACGGAGCTGAAGGATCACCAGCAATAGGAGATGGAGGGCAAGATGGAATCTGGCACACACCTGATGCTGAAGGAGCTGAAGGATCATCAGCAATAGGAGAAGGAGGGCAAGATGGAATCTGGCACAAACCTGATGCTGAAGGAGCTGAAGGATCATCAGCAATAGGAGAAGGAGGGGAAGATGGAATTTGGCACACACCTGATGCTGACGGAGCTGAAGGATCATCAGCAATAGGAGATGGAGGGCAAGATGGAATCTGGCACACACCTGATGTTGAAGGAGCTGAAGGATCATCGGCAATAGGAGATGGAGGGCAAGATGGAATCTGGCACACACCTGATGCTGACGGAGCTGAAGGATCATCAGCAATAGGAGATGGAGGGCAAGATGGAATCTGGCACACACCTGATGCTGAAGGAGCTGAAGGATCATCGGCAATAGGAGATGGAGGGCAAGATGGAATCTGGCACACACCTGATGTTGACGGAGCTGAAGGACCATCAGCAATAGGATTAGGAGGGCAAGATGGAATTTGGCCCATACCTGATGTTTGATGGAGCTGAAGGATCATCAGCAATAGGAGATGGAGGGCAAGATGGAATTTGGCACACCCCTGATGTTGACGGAGCTGAAGGACCATCAGCAATAGGATTAGGAGGGCAAGATGGAATTTGGCCCATACCTGATGTTTGATGGAGCTGAAGGATCATCAGCAATAGGAGATGGAGGGCAAGATGGAATTTGGCCCACACCTGATGTTGACGGAGCTGAAGGATCATCAACAATAGGAGATGAAGGGCAAGATGGAATTTCACTCACACCTGATGTTGATGACAAAGGTTTTTTGATGGATTCAATTCTGTCTACCCTCTGGAAACAATGATCCAGTGATGTCTGAGTAGTAGCTCTTTTTTTCTCATCATAGATGACTCTTTAGCACTGAATGGCATTCTGAACTGCTGCTGCAACCTTTGTGTATCGTTCTACGTTGGGGTCCTGTGCCTCAAAAACTAACAGTGCCTCTTCAAGTAAAGTAAATCCCCTTGCCATTTCCTGTGTTGTGAATCTCTTTGGTTCTTCAGTTACATCTTGCTCTTGGCTCTCTTCGACTTTTCGCTGGGCCTCTAATTCCATAGGGTCCTCATTAGTAAGTTCTTCATGTTGCACAGCAAGGAGTTCAATGAAGTCGTCCTTTTGCAGATCTAGCTCCAGCTTCATGCTAAGGGTTGTTGAAGACCTCTTTGGACTCCTTACCCATTTCTCAAGTCCATGAACTTCATGAACAAACTGCGGGCAAAGGTTTTTTCAAACCCCATTCATGGTGACAGCTGAAACCTCACGTTAAGCAAAGTTCATGTTTTTATGGCCTTGCAGATGTTATAGTCCTTCTAAAATTGTCACAGGGTTGTTCTTGCTTCATCAATAGCCTTCACTGCCTGACGAAAAAAGTGTGACGTAAGTAATATTTCTTGAAAGTCGCAATAACTCCTTGGTCCATATGTTGGATGAGCGCCGTAGTATTCGGTGGCAGATGCACTACTTTGACGTGGGTTGAAAGTCATTTATGAATTGGGGGTGACCTGGTGCATTGTCAAGCAGCAAAAAAATGTCTATATTAAGTGGCAGTATTATACTATGTAGTTTCTTTCTCTATACACCATTGAGGATTCCATGGAGGAATAAAGTGGAGGCAAATAATATTCCCAATCAGGGTGAAAATGAAGATTTGATCTCTTTTGGAGGGGTTATAGGATCCCTTACTTCCTATAAGGCTCAGTACTCACCTCTATCTGGTGAGTGCGGTCAATATTATTTTTCACGTGGTGGACAGGTGGAAGCACATTTTGAATAATTTACTATTGGTCTTGATGGGAATAAGGACTTATTTTCACATGGACACTTATTGTTATTTTTATTTTTGTTTTTGTTCACTTGTGTAATTTTGTTTGTAGATTTTGCGCTGTTTTTTTTTTGTTGAATGAGATATCTTTCGCCAAACAATATTTCTCTGTCCGTGGGATAAAGTGGTGGAAAAACCAGTCCTAGAAAATGGCCTGTGTAGCCCTGGCTTTGGAGTTACTCTTCCACACAACAGGTAGAGAGCCCTTGGCTATGTTTTTGAGGGCTCCTTGGCTCTCTGAATGGTAAACTAAGAGAGGCTTTAGTTTCATATCACCGGAAGCATTGCCACCAAACAACAGAGTAAGTCTGTCCTTTGCTGCTTTGAAGCCTGGCATCACCTTTTCCTCCTTACTGATGTAACTTCGTTCTGGCATCCTCTTCCAGTACAGTTCATCAGTATATCGATGTTAAAAACCTGTTGGGGTAAATAAGCACCTTCGCCAATAATTTCTCAAGGTGTTGCTGGAAATTCTTGGGCAGCTATGGTATCTGCACTCGCAGCCTCACTACTTACTTTTACATTGTGAAGGTTGAACCATCCATGGCTGGCAGTAAAAGATGCACACGGTTCACCCCATTTTTTCTTCAAGTCTTCAAACAGGCTTTTAGCTTTTTCTTGAATAAGCATTAAGCCGAGTGGGACCCGACGCTGATGCTGATCCTGCATCCACACACTCAGAAGTTTCTCCATCTCCTCTATTACATTATCACGCTTTTTGGATATTATTGTGGACTTCATAGGCACAGCAGACGTCACATGTTCCGTGATCTTGGCCTGGTTCTTTAGAATTGTGCCAATGGTTGAACGATTCATGTTATAAGAACGAGCGATGTCTACCATCTTTTCGCCCCGGTCCAGTTTCGCAATTATTTTCACTTTTCTTTCCATTGTTATTGCTTTGCGCTTCCTAGAAGTCCCCTTTACATCACCACTGCTTTTCCTCTTGCTTCCAGACATCTGGGCTCTGTACAGTACACCATCGCACTGTACAGTAAGCAAACAGCAATGCAGCTGTGACAATGTCTGGCAGACACGGGAGCTACTTTCAGCACTTTGTTCGCATCTACGAATGTTCCTAATGCGAGGTCCGTTCGTATCTGTAAAAGTTCGCAAGTCAAATGTTCGTAAGTCGGGGACTTGCTGTATACTAACACCAATTATCCTACAAACCTGTCTTTGACGGAGAGGACATGAAAACTCCATGAAGATTCTGGCCAGGATTTGAACCAAGGGTGCCAGTGCTGTAAGGCAGAAGTGCCAACCACTAAGCCACTGGGTTGCCCTGATTAGGTTATAACTGTTGCATTAAAAGCAGGCTAGTTAAAGATTTGAACCCGTTGCCCTCCAGAGGATTTACCCCCCTTCCTGACCAGGCCATTTTTTGCGTAACGGTGCTGTGTTACTTTAACTGACAATTGCGCAGTCATGCAACGCTGCACACAAATAAAATTTGCGTCCCTTTTTTCCCCACAAATAGAGCTTTCTTTTGGTGGTAATTGATCACCTGTACATTTTTTTTTTTCGGTATAAACAAAAAAGACCAACAATTTTGAAAAAAAAAAACAATATTTTTAACTTTTTGCTATAAAACATATAAATTTAGGCCAAAATGTATTCTGCTCCATGTCTGTCCTTTCTTTTTTCTTTTTTTTTTTCTTTCTCTCTTTCTTTCTTTCTTTCTTTCTCTCTTTCTTTCTCTCTCTTTCTCTCTTTCTTTCTTTCTCTTTCTTTCTTTCTTTCTCTCTTTCTTTCTCTCTCTCTCTCTCTCCCTCTCTCTCCTCCTTTCTTTCTTTCTTTCTTTCTCTTTCTTTCTCTCTCTCTTTCTCTCTCTCTTTCTCTCTCTCTCTCCCTCTCTCTCCTCCTTTCTTTTTCTTTCTTTTTTTCTTTCTTTCTCTTTCTTTCTTTCTCTCTCCCTCTCTCTTTCTTTCTTTCTTTTTCTTTCTTTCTCTCCTATAAAAAAAATAAAATATACAAATAAATGAAAATAAAAACCTACTGACTCTAGTGGCGGAACTACCAGGGTTGCAAAGGTCACTCTTGCGACCAAGCCCTGACGTTCTGCCTGGAAAGGGTCCCCGGTCAGTCCAAAATGCCCGGGCCTATTTTTTGTCTCAGTCTGGGCCTATATATAATGCATGAAGGTGAAAAACCATGAGCCTTTAGAACCACTTTAACCACCCTAGTTTTTACATCTTTCCTTCTTTCCCTTTCTTTCTTTCTTTCTTTCTTTCTTTCTTTCTTTCTTTCTTTCTTTCTCTCTTTCTTTCTCTCTTTCTTTCTTTCTTTCTTCTTTCTCTCCTACAAAAAAATAAAAAAAAATAAAATTAAATATACAATTAAATAAAAATAAAAACCTACTGACTCTAGTGGCCTTTAGAACCACTTTAATGTTACAATTGTTCAACATGGTTATTTCAGGGATTATTTTTTTCAGAAATGACTGTCCTTGCAAGGATGTGTTTGCTGGGCGCTGCTGACACACGGCACAACCCTAGTTTGTACATCTGTATAAATGGCTTTTAGGCCCTGGAGCTGCAGACTACAGCTGCACGGGTAGGGAGAGCAGAGTGAGCAGATGTCATAAAATAGCATTAATTGAGTCCAATTAGCAGGAAAGACACAAGGGAGAGCCGGGCAGGTGACAGGCTCCACAGCTGAGCGCATCGCCTTATATGGCAAGTGAAGCTTCCAATTCAGATCCAGGGACAAAGGTCGGCCTGCTGGGGGAGTACAGGACAGGAGCACGGCGCAGCTCCACTCTGCTGTCAGCCGGCCACACCTGACACACAGGTACGTCTCCTCGTTCTCTGTGCGCTCGCCTATAAACCATACAGGTGTGTATGACTTCTGTCAATTCCTGAATTATTTCTCTTTCCTGCTTACAGCACGTATCTCTCCTTTAAGTCTCAAAATCAGACTTACTGACTGGTTCCTGGTTGGTCCTTGCAGGGTTTGGGCTGTTGTCAGATGGGCATTGATAGGGCTGTGTTTTTTTTTTTTTATAAATTAACAATGGTAACTCCATCATTCAAATCACATGCAACTATTATTTTTAAGGAGAGGCTACCTGCAGCATCTCCTACTAGTTGGTGACAGTACATTGCAGTCTTTCTCAACCTTTTGTTTATCATGGAGGAACCTTGAAGTAACTCAGGTTCTGGGGAACCCTTGCTAAAAATGGCGTATGTAAAAGTAAACTCTAGGGAAATGTGTTGAAACAGACACAATGTAGCAGCCTTTTTCAGCCAGGGTTCCATGGAACCCTAGGGTCCCTCCATACGTTGCTTGGGGTTCCTTGATTAGACTTGGATTAAACTTCGACCTGTTGGTGCCTTCATGTTTCAGCCACCAATGCCACAAGCAGTTTCCAGGCACTGTCTGATTTTTTTTTTTAGGTGTTTTACTTTTGCTTTGCAAAACGATCAGGAAAATCTGTTGAGGCGAACACAATAGCAACCTATTTTTCATCAAAGGTTCCATGGAACCCTATGGTCGTTTGTAGGGGTTTCTTGATCAGTTTTGGATTAAACTTCGACCTGTTGGTGCCTTCATGTTTCAGCCACCAATGCCACAAGCAGTTTCCAGGTACTGTCTGATTTTTTTTTTAGGTGTTTTACTTATGCTTCGCAAAACGATCAGAGAAATCTGTTGAGGCGAACACAATAGCAACCTATTTTTCATCAAAGGTTCCATGGAACCCTATGGTCGTTTGTAGGGGTTTCTTGATCAGTCTTGGATTAAACTTCCACCTGTTGGTGCCTTCATGTTTCAGCCACCAATGCCACAAGCATTTTCCAGATACTGTCTGATTTTCTTTAAGTGTTTTACTTATGCTTTGCAAAAAGATCAGAGAAATCTATTTAAGCAGATACAACAGCAACTTTTTTTCATCCAAGGTTCCATGGAACCCTACGGTCGTTTGTACGGTTTTTTTGATCAGTCTTGGATTAAACTTCCACCTGATGGTGCCTTCATGGTTCTGCGACCAATGCCACAAGCAGTTTCCAGGTACTGTCTGATTTTTTTTTTAAAGGTTACCTTCGCTGTGTAACAAGATCAGGAAATTCTGTTAAAGCAGAAACAGTAGCAACCTTTTTCAACCAAGGTTACATGGAACCCTAAGGTCCCTCCAGATGTTTTTAGGGTTTCCTAGATCAGTCTTGGATTAAACCTCCATCTGTTGGTGCCTTCATAGTTCTGGCACCAATGCCACAAGCCGTAGCCACTGGAGTTTCTCCATTCTTTCCTCAGTTATGTAACCAATGGTCATATTAACTGTCTGCATTCTTTCTATTGACTAGCAAAGTAAGGAGCATTCTCCCCAAAGTCCCTCAATCTATGGAGGCAATATACTGACCACCAATGTAACAGGGCATTCTTTTTACTAACCACCAGCATAAGGGGAAGGTCTCATTGACCACCAATGTGGTGTGGCTTACTACAATTTAAACACCGCTCCAGGTAAAGTAAAAACCCTCTTTTTCAGAGGGGCTACCCCCACATGGCAAAAGTTCAATGCTTGTTCAGATCTAGGGGACAGGGAAAAGAACTTTTCCTTGTCCGATCCTCCTCTCTTGCAGGTTTTTCCATGCTTTAAGTCACCGGTCACACCACTGCAATTTTAACCTTTTGTGCAATTTCAGCTCGATTTCGGGTGCGATTTCTGAAGACTTTATTGCTACTTGCAAAGATTTTCAACAATTTCTTGCAATTTGCAGTGCTCCATTATATTCTATGTATGTGAAATCGCAACAACACTGCAGAAAGAGTAATGCAAGAACTATTTTAGAAATCGCGCTGCAGCAAATCGCAAATGTTAAGACACTGACATTCACATTCATTAGATGCAAATTCAGGTGCGATTTCAATTCCCAAATCGCACCGGTATGACCGGGCACTGAGACATGGTCCCTGCAGCCTCTCCGTCCCTATATTCTGGAGGTCAGATGCCCCTGACATCATTAAGGACGATGCAGAGCCCATTGGATGTGACAACATCAAGGAATAGTCCACTGCTGGAGCATGGGGGAGCGCCTCCTGCCGGAGGAAAGGAGGATCAGGTAAGTAAAGGTGCTTTCCGTCCTCTAGACCTATAGAAGCATTTAACTCTTGATGTGGCGGCACCACTATAGGGGAGGAATTTACTTTTCCTGGAGTTTGACTTACAATTGTGGCATGCTAGCCACACTATAATGGTGGCCAATGAGAAATGGTCCTATTACGCTGGTGGTCAGAGAAAAGAATGCCCTGTTACACTGGTGGTTAATAGAGTGTCCCCATACATTGAGGGACAGTGGAGGAGAATGCTCCTTACCTTGGTGGTCTTCAATGGAATGCTCCTTACCTTTGGTGTAAGTGGAAACAATGCCCTGATACACTGGTGGTCAGTAGAGTGCCCCCATACATTGAGGGACAGTGGGGGGGAATTTTCCTTACCTTGGTGGTCATCAATGGAAAGAATGCTCCTTACCTTTGGGGTAATTGGAAGCAATGCCCTGATACACTGGTAGTCAGTAGAGTGCCCCCATACATTGAGGGACAGTGGGGCAGATGTTCCCTTGGTGGTCATCAATGGAATGAATGCTCCTTCCTTACATTAGTGGTCAAAGGAAAGAATGCTCCCCTTTTTCAGTCATCTGATATGATCATTGATGTCAGTGGTTTCCTAGAAAAGACAGGGGCAGCTCCACTGGTCCCAATGCCTCTGGCCCTGCCTAGCGGCATTGAGGCTGGCACTATGAAGGCGCCATCGGGTGGATGTTTAATCCAAGACTGCTCAAGAAACCCCTACTGACCTCTAAAGGGACCCTAGGGTTCAATCACTGATTGAAAAAGATTGCTACATTGTGTCTGTGTCAACAGATTTTCCTGATCCTGTTACAAAGAGCAAGTAAAAGACTTTAAAAAAATACACAGTATCAGGGAAACTTCTTGTTAAAGTGTTGCTAAACCCACAACAGTAAAATCAGTCTGTATATGCAGTAAAGCATGCTTGTTATACTCACTGTAGAACCTAAGGGGTTAAACCTCTACATTGTGTAAAAAGTCTGTTTGATCCTGTCTTCTCTGATCATCCCCTTCTTCCACAGTCCCCAATCCAGCTGCTGATAGAACAGAGCCTTTGGGGCAAGCTGCACATGCTCAGTTTGGTGTGTATGGATACCTGGAATTCTTAAAGTGCTACTAAACCCACAACAGTAAAATCAGTCTGTAGATGCAGTAAACCATGCTTGTTGTACTCACTGTGGAACCTAAAGGGTTAATCTTCTGCATTGTGTAAAAACGCCGTTTGATCCTGTCTTCTCTGATCCTCCCCTTATTCCAATGTCCCCTTCTTATCTCCTGATAAGACATATTGTGTGGAGTCACTCTGCACATGCTCAGTGACTCCACACAATATGAAGGGTCCGGGGAGCCCGGATATAGTGAATGCAGGGTCCGGGGAGACCAGATATAGTGACTTGCAGGGTCCAGGGAGAGCAGATATAGTGAATGCAGGGTCCAGGGAGAGCAGATATAGTGAATGCGGAGTCCAGGGAAATTAGATATAGTGAATGCAGGGTGCGGGGGGACTGCATATAGTGAATGCAGTGTGCAGGGAGATAGGATATAATGAATGCAGGGTACGGGTAGTGCGGATATAGTGAATGCAGGGTTCAGGGAGATTAGGTATAGTGAATGCAGGGTGCGGGGGGGGGGGGGGACCGCATATAGTGAATGCAGGGCACGGGGTTTAGTAACACTTTACATTTTACTGAAAGAATTCATCAGCGTTTTATTGAACTGTCAGAGGTGGCAATACAAGTCTGACCTCACCATAACATTTTTCGGTACAGCAATCTTTTTTCTTTAATAAAATGTTGATCTTTTTCCCACTGTCACATAACACAGGGTCCTTCAGGAGAGCAGTATTGCAACCTTTGCATGTATTGTGTTGGTAGCATTCTTGTGATGGGGGAGGAGCAATTCCCATTCAAATCTAGAATAAGTTGATGTTGATTTTGTATCACTTTAAGCAAATGTAAACCTTACCTGGATGACGTTTAGTTTTCTAAAGCACCACGTCCCATAAAAAGTTAGTATTTGTTTCATAGAATATTGTTTTCACCTTCCTTTGTTGCATCTCGGTTCTGCTGATCTTCTGTAGCCTCTTTGAAGCCACTTTATAACTATATGCATTCCACCAATGGCTGCATGGCATTTTTCAGGGTGGACTTCCTGTTTGGCTATGGGAAAGGAAGTGAAGGTAAATCTCCACAATGGGACACAGATGGTGAAAATAAAGTGACCATACTCTTTCCTTTTCCTTCCACCGTGACAACACTGGACCATGCCCAAGTAATGTGTGTTGAAACAGCCACTTGAAGGCTCCATAGGAAGCCCATGTGGCCAAGTGATCACAAAGCAGTACAACTGGAAGACAGAGACAGAGCGTTGTCACCCCATACCTGGAAGTTCCTTCATGTAGGGTTCATCCAATACTCTTTTAATGAACGCTACAAAGGTGAAAATTTTGAAAACTGTTTTTGAAAGTATGAGATGTTAGTGATTGGATTTACATGTATTTTAATGTAGGAAAAAGACTTGCAGTTGAAAAATTTGTATCCCTACCCTCTTGAGGGCTGCTGAGTTTTTGGGCCCTTTAACCTCTGCACAGCCAGGCAACATGTATTTTCCACATTCAATAAATAGTCCATGAGCTTGGTTTTTGTTTTATTAACCTCCCTGGCGGTATTCCCGAGTGTATCTCGGGGTAAAATGTCAGTACCAAAAGAGGTAACCCCGAGCTACACTCGGGCTTACCATGAGGCGCTGCATAGGGATTCCCTGCAGCACTTACCTTGTCCTTCGCTCCCGCGATGTGTCCCCTGCAGCGTCCCCGGCCATCTCCTCCGGCCGATGCCGGCATCCGGCTTCTGTGTTCCGCTCCCTGTGACGTCGGGACGCACGGGCGCCGCCGGCGGCGGCGGGAAATTTTAAAAAATTTCATTTTTTTCCAAACAAATTTTACATAGTAAAATATTGCTGTTTCACCCCATTTCACATACATTTTGTCCCGAGTGCTTTGTCCTGCGCCCTGCCTGCATTTTTACTGTTCTTTCTGCCTGGAAACTGAGAAACGTCCAGTGAGTGATGATTCGTGGGGGAAATTCGTCATCAGACACTGAAAACGATTTTGCGACTTTGCTCAGCGATGTGCGAACTTGGCGCTATATTTCAAATTTCAGTGTTTTTGGTTTGATTATATTATTGAATTAAATGTATTATTATTATATTATTATTTTTTATGATTATTTATTAAATTATAATTTATGATTTTGTGTTTCAAATTTTATCATCCCCGGGATGTTTACTAGACTCTTGTTCAGACAGATGTCAGTGAGTTATTCCTAAAAATTACAGCCTACAATAAAAAAACTACACATTTCCATGCAAACTAATGGTACCGCTTTCAGCACAAAAATCTGAAATAATCATACCGCTAGGGAGGTTAAGGGGTTAACAACTTGAATGGAGGCAAAGGGGTTATGGGATGTCCAAGTTGATTGAAGAGACAGCAGAATGAGGAGTTTCCTGCTCTAGCACACTTAGAAAAAAAACGACAAACACTTGACTGCATTCAAGCTGGAACCATCATAGTCCTTGGTATAATAATCCCTGGCTCAGAGCTTGGTGTCCCCTGAGTGGATTTTTTAGCAACGTGACAATGTGTAGGAGCTCTTGGTCCCCTTGATGCACAGATTACCAGCCCACCTGGCTACAGTATCCATTCCCAAGACAAGGGATTGGGTAAGCTATGAACTGCCCCCTGAAGACCTGCCAAAACTTGCATCCAGCAGACTTCTCTCTTCTAGGCCCTGGGGGTGTAGAGGTACTCACATTGTCCTTGTCATGCGGCTATGGATAGAACTGCTTTTAGGCCTTCCAGCAGGGCTGGTTCCTCTCCAAGCTTTGCAGGCTGTCCAGGACTGCAGGGCAGTGGAGCTCCCTCTTTCAGCTTCTCTTCAGCCTCCAGCCTGGAAGCAGAACCCCCTCCTTTTGGGGTTCCATCCCTGGCTACACCACCGCACCTCTCAGCAATCCATCTTCCACCCGTCTCCCCTGCTAGCCTGGCTCTTTCATATTTATGAGCTAGTCTACCACACTACCAGGGCTTCTTAACCTGGGATTGGTCAGACTCACATAAATATGCAGACTGAGGTCTCCACCCTTCTGCCCACTGGCTTCTGGAAGCTTCCATGGACCTCCAGAACCATGTGGAGGCAATAGATTCCCAACTTGCTGAGTCACCCAGCCTGACCTCACACTGAACCCACAGACCTTCAGGTTCACGCACTACCATGAGCCAAAAATAAATTTACCTTACAGTGGCCCTACCTAGATCTCTACAAGTTGCATTATTAAAATACATCACTAATAGTTCTTGGAGATGTCTACCTGATCCCAAGCTAGGTTCACATCTCTGTGGATGGGGAACGTATGCAAAATCACGTGCTTTCCCAATCCAACAGAAAAAGGCCCTGCACTCTTGCAGACACATGAGGCTGCCATTAACTACTTGCCAACCGCAGATAGCCGAATGATGGCTGCACTGCGGCCGGCCAGTTCTGGGTGTCCTCCCAGAACGCGCTCTCCTGTGCTCCCCCCGGGGGCGCGCACCCGGCGATCTCCGTGATCGCTGTGTCCTATGGACACAGCTGATCACGTGACGTGGTAAAAGGCCAATCACAGCGGCCTTTTACCACGTGATCAGCCGTGTCCTATGACACGCTGATCACAGGGAAATGCAATTGCCGGTTCTCGGCTGCACTTTCCTCACACTGTCAGATCGTGAGGAAAGTACTGCCGGGAAACCGGCAGTTGTCAGAGCGGGGATCGGCACCGATCATCAGGGCACTGTTCATCAGTGCCCTGATGATCGGTGCCCAGCAGTGCCACCCACAAGTTCCGCCCACCTGTGCCCAGCAGTGTCACCACCTGTGCCCAGAAGTGCCACCCACCTGTGCCCACCCACCTGTGCCCACCAGTGCCACCCACCTGTGCCACCCACCAGTGCCCACCAGTGCAGCCCAGCAGTGCTGCCAGTCAGTGCCACCAGTCAGTGCCCAGCGGTTGTGCCAGTCAGTGCCCAGCAGTGATGCCAGTCAGTGCCACCTATCAGTGCTGTCTATCAGTACCCATTATCAGTGTCGCCTATCAGTGCCATCAATCAGTGCCGCATATCAGTGCTGCCTATCCGTGACACCTCATTAGTGCTGCCTATCAGTGCCGCCTATCCGTGCCACCTCATTAGTGCTGCCTATCAGTGCCGCCTATCAGTGCCACCTATCAGTGCCCTTCAGTGCTGCCTATCAGTGCCTATCAGTACCGCCTATCAGTGCCCATCTGTGCTGCCTCATCAACGCATATCAGTGAAGGAGAAAAATTACCTGTTTGAAAAATTTTATAATAGAAACAAAGAAACTTTTTTTTTCAAATTTTTTTGCAATCTTTTTGTTTATAGCGCAAAAAGTAAAGTGCCCAGTGGCCACCAAAAGAAAGCTCTATTTGTGAGAAAAAAAATGATAAAAATTTCATATGGGTACAATGTTGCATGACCGCGCACTTGTCAATCAAAGTGCGACAGCGCTGAAAGCTGAAAATTGGCCTGGCAAAGAAGGGGGTATAAGTGCCCGGTAGGCAAGTGGTTAATGAGGTTTTGGTGCAGCACAATTTTAAAGAAAGGGTTGGGGGCTTCTTTTCCTGTGTTTCTCGCAGGTAGGGCGGCCCATTGAATGGGTCACCCTTTACATAGGATGCAGCCACACAGATGTGAGCCAACACTAATACGTGGTACAAAACTTTGACAACCTTGTCTGATTTTCGTGTCGTAGGCTGCCATACTAGATAGTATCTAGTAGAATAATGACATTTTTTTTTTTATTCATGCACTTAACATTTTTATAATGACCTGCACATTTATCGTAAAATGCAAAAAAATTTTTTTGCAATGTGACATAATCAATTTCTTTAAATTGGTTTAAAAAGTAATTGAGTTTCCCTTTATTAATTCTGTTATTTGCCGTCATTGAAACATGCCTTGTCTGTTTTCCAAATGTCCAGTGCAGTTCTGAATATTGGATTGTGGAGCTGAGAATACTTTTCTGGAAGCGCTACACGCTGTACATCTTTAGCATTGGTACAATTCATTTATATAACTGTAGTGAAAATTCTGGACAATACCGATGAGAAATCCTATATGGAAGAAAAATATATTTTTAAAAATATATATTTTTTTTTAAATATATTCTTCAGATTTTTTTTAACATATAAAAAGTAATTTTAACATCTATTTTTACATATATTTGTAAATGCATTCCAAAAATTTAGATTTGTATTTTTAAAGACATACAGTATATTTGAAATGTATTTTTTAAAATATTTTTCATATATTTCGTAATAGAAATGCATTTCAACATGCAGTGTGTGTATATATATATATATATATATATATATACACACACTGCATGTTGAAATGCATTTCTATTACGAAATATATGAAAAATATTTAAAAAAATACATTTCAAATATACTGTATGTCTTTAAAAATACAAATATATATATATATATATATATATATATATATATATATATATATATTGAATATGGCCAAAATTGTAGCATTTTAAATGTCAATATTTTTGGGGAGAATATTTTTTAAATATATTTCAAATATATTTTTCTTCCATGTGGGATGGAGCAATGTATAGCATGTGGGTTGATGATATCTGATGTATCAAATGTATCAATGTGTTCTTTCCAAGAACCCAAATTACTTTTCTGCCACCATTCAGCATCAGAGCTGTCCTGAAAGTCTGAGTCTGAAAGTCTGATTGGTGGCTGGGAAAACAACTCCAGTTCTTGGTAGATAGTGTGTAATTCTAAGCTCCCATTCACACTTGGAGTTAGGATGGTTTTAGTGTATTTGAACCTGCTATACAGAGCAGAATTGCATGTTTTTGGCCCCATATACTTTCAAACTGAAACATCTAAAAAACACATGTAGCCCTCTTTTTTTTGGAAGGGGGGGAGGGGAGGTATTATGAGAAATGGCCCTCCCAAAACAGGATATTGAGAGATATCATTCCCCCCGGTACAAATCATTAGTAACACCTCATCTGGAATATGCAGTTCAGTTTTGGGCACCAGTTCACAAAAAGAACATTGGGGAACTGAAGAAAGTACAGAGAAGGGCAACCAAACTGATAAGAGGCATGGAGGAGATCAGCTATGAGGAAAGATTAGAGGAACTCTACTGCTCTTATGCTGCTGGGGGGTCAGTTGTTGCTGGGAGGAATCTACTGTTGAGGGGGAAGTCTATTGATGCTGGCTGTTGGGAGATCTTTTTACGCTGCTGGGGGCCTATTGTTGCTGGGTTGGTTCTAATGTTGCTGAGGTGGTATTTTGTTGTGGGCGTCCATTGTTGCTGAGGAACTCTATTATTTTGGGGGTGGATCTAATGTTGTGGGGGGTCTATTGTTGCTGGGGGGTGTCTGTTGTTGCTGGCTGCAGCGGATTTACAGTATTTTACTGCTTTTATTGTTATCATTAACAAATTCCCTACAAATTACTTATTACAAAATGATACTTGGTTCTGTATTCTCGAATAGGGGATGGAACCAAGGGACGGTGCTCGGAGGTGGGTAGGGAGTGGAACCAAGGGACGGTGCTCGGAGGTGGGTAGGGGGTGGAACCAAGGGACGGAGCTCGGAGGTGGGTAGGGAGTGCAACCAAGGAACGGTGCTCGGAGGTGGGTAAGGGGTTGGACCAAGGGACGGTGCTCGGAGGTGGGTAGGGGGTGGGACCAAGGGACAGAGCTCGGAGGTGGGTAGGGGGTGGAACCAAGGGACGGAGCTCGGAGGTGGGTAGGGGGTGAAACCAAGGGACGGAGCTCGGAGGTGGGTAGGGGGTGGAACCAAGGGACGGTGCTCGGAGGTGGGTAGGGGGGTGGGACCAAGGGACGGAGCTCGGAGGTGGGTAGGGAGTGGAACCAAGGGACGGTGCTTGGAGGTGGGTAGGGGGTGGAACCAAGGGACGGTGCTCGGAGGTGGGTAGGGAGTGGAACCAAGGGACGGTGCTCAGAGGTGCGTAGGGGGTGGAACCAAGGGATGGTGCTCAGAGGTGGGTGGGGGTGTTGGAGACAAGGGGTGACTTAGAAGAGGGGAGTTCCTGCACCTGTTGTCTGAGAAAAAAAAGCCCTGTATATCATCAATTTTTTCACAAATCTGAGAGAAATACTTAAAAAAAAGAATACACATCCCCCTCATATTCAGACAATATTTGTTTGGCCCCAAGTTCTGCTTAAAATGCTTTTAAGATCTAAAGTGTCCCTAACACTAAGGGCCGGTTCACACTATAGAAACGCGTTCCAGATGCATTTCTGCAAGCACATTTTTTACGTGTTTTTGGCGCATTCCGGTGCATTTTCTTATGCATTTTTGACACATTCTAGTGCGTTTTTGATGCGTTCTGGTTAATTTTTTCCCCTCTCTTTTTCTTCAATTTAAATAGGGTGAATTTTTTATGTCTTTTACCGCATTCCAGTTCCAGTTCCATTCAGAAAAAAACCACCCTGTTCTGCTTTTTTTCTGCAACCAGGACGCACTGGAACTGCAAGCACTGATGTGAACTATGACATTGATATTCATATCACCTACTTTCTGTGAATTTTGAATTCAGAAAAAAAGCAACTGAAACGCACGGAGTGTGAACTGGCCCTAAAACACGTCTAACTCTTAAAGCAGTATTAAACCCCAAACCAAAAATGTGATAAATTTCAGCTTACCAATAATTAGATGCGGTGGCTGCATTAGTTTTCTTTTTTTTAGGCATTTTAAGCCTTTTTCCTGTTTTCACTATCTGAGCTGGCCAGTAACACGCCTCCTGTATTGTTTTGCCTTCCTCTGGATCAATTGTGGGTATAGGATTATAATAATGTTTTTTTCCCCACCTTTTATGGTTGAACTAGATGGACTTGTGTCTGTTTACATGCAGACTAACTACATATTAGAGGGCCCCCACTCTGGGTGAAGGAGCACAGGAGGCACAGCAGACAGCAAGGTTGTCAGTCTGGGGAGAGAGGAGTACTAGCAGATTTAAATACACTAACAGCCAAACTTCAGCTCACACTTTATATGCAGTTACAGGAAACACCTTTTCTGGGATATAGATTTTTCATCAATAAATAAAAGCTGATCATTGTAAGCACCCCTGTCAGTAGTAAATGGTGTGTCTCTTCCCTGTAAGTGATACATCTGGAAGATAGCTTGTTCTTCTGAAAAACAACAGACTTACTGGCCATATAAGCAGATGAAAATAGAAGAAAGAAAGTCTAAAAAAGAAAACTAATGCAGCCACCACATTTAAGAATTGGCAAGCTGCAATGGCTGACAATAAAGTGTTACCAAGCCCAGGACCCTGCATTCACTATATCCGGTCTCCCTGGACCCTGCATTCACTATATCTGGTCTCCCTGGACCCTGCATTCACTATATCTGGTCTCCCTGGACCCTGCATTCACTATATCTGGTCTCCCCTGACCCTGCATTCACTATATCCAGTCTCCCCGGACCCCGCATTCACTATATCTGGTCTCCCCGGACCCTGCATTCACTATATCCGGTCTCCCTGGACCCTGCATTCACTATATCCTCTCTCCCCGGACCCTGTATTCACTATATCTGGTCTGCCAGGGCCCTGTATTCACTATATCTGGTCTGCCAGGGCCCTCCATTCACTATATCCGGTCTCCCCGGACCCTACATTCACTATATCCGGTCTCCCCGGACCCTACATTCACTATATCTGGTCTGCCAGGGCCCTGCATTCACTATATCCGCTCTCCCCGGACCCCACATTCACTATATCCGGTCTCCCTGGACCCTGCATTCACTATATCCGGTCTCCCCGGACCCTACATTCACTATATCTGGTCTCCCTGGACCCTACATTCACTATATCCGGTCTCCCTGGACCCTGCATTCACTATATCCGGTCTCCCCGGACCCTGCATTCACTATATCTGCTCTCCCCGGACCCCACATTCACTATATCTGGTCTCCCAGGGCCCTGCATTCACTATATCCGGTCTCCCCGGACCCCACATTCACTATATCCGGTCTCCCCGGACCCCGCATTCACTATATCCGCTCTCCCTGGACCCTGCATTCACTATATCCGGTCTCCCCAGAAACTGCATTCACTATATCTGCTCTCCCACAGTACACAGAACACGGAAATGCAATTATTTTAGTAAATATAAACTGCTAAATACCTTTTCTCATCAGCAGTATATAGCAGCCTTGTGACTTCTATCAGTGTCCAGCTGAGCACTGGTTAAAGCTTGTAGGAGGAGTTTTCATTTTGCTGTAGGAGAATGCAGAGCCTCTGACTTCTGTCTGGACAGTGCTGATTGGCTCTGTGCTGATCACAAGCATGCTCCCAAGAAAAAAAAAACTCTAGCAATACACACCAAACTGAGCATGTGCAGAGTGACTCCACACGCTATGTCTTATCAGGATATAAGAAGAGGAGGATCAGAGAAGACAGGATCAAACAGCGTTTTTACACAATGTGGAGGATTAACCCCTTAGGTTCCACAGCGAGTATAACCAGCATGCTCTACTGCACATACATGCTGATTGTACTGTTGTGGGTTCAGTAACACATTAAAGAAGAATTCCAGGTATGGCATTTTTTACAGTGATATTGGTCTAGTTTGGAATGTAACTTTGCATTCCTGGTATGAGGCATTTGATGGGGCATAGAGCAATGATTTGTATGGCTGCACCCGCTGCTCTGAACTGAGGAATATTCCTTTTCATTTGTGGGATATGCGATGGAATGAGATATTTAATCACCTTCTGTTCTAATGAGACTTTACTGATTTAGTTGGAGGGATTTTTGATTCTTTTTTTTACCATAACCTGTGTGGTTTATTCGGTTAAAGTGGTTATAAAGGTTGAAGGTTCCTATGCATATGTGCAGCCCCCCCCCCCAATACTTACCTGAGCCCCATCTTGATCTGGCAAAGTGCACAAGAGACTCAGCTCCCCCCGGATCTCTCCCTCCTCATTGGCTGAGACAGCAGTGGTAGCCATTGTCTCCTGCTACTTTCAATCACAGCCAATGAGGAGTGAGTAGGGGCAAGTGTGCTCCGTGGGTGAATGGACACAAAGAACAGCGGCTCAGGAAAGAGTCTGCTTGGGTGCCCCCACAGCAAGCTGCTTGCCCTGGGGGCATTAGGAAGGAGGGAGGGGCCTGAAGCAACGGCGAGGGACCCAAGAAGAGGAGGATCCAGGCTGTTCTGTGCAAAACCATTACATGGAGCAGGTAAGTATAACATGCAGGGGCGGACTGACAACTCATGGGGCCCCCGGGCAATAGAGGATCATGGGGCCCCTTTGTCCTTGCCCAAACTCAAAAAAGCCTATGAAAAAGGTACCAGGGGCATCTCATGGGGCCCCCTACTGACCCGGGCTCTCGGGCAGTGCCCGAGTTTCCAAATGGTCAGTCCGCCCCTGATAACGTTTGTTATTTTTTTTTTAAACCGATCTTTTATTATCACTTTGATTTCATGGCTTTGTCAGATTTGTGGGGCTGCACTGGTAACACCGGGGCCCATTCCTGAACGGGGGCCCAGGAATTGACTCCACTTGCAGCATTTTTTACGGAATGTTTCCTTTTCATGATCTTGCCGAACAATTCAGCACTGACGGCTTTTGATGCGACAGGAAAAGTTGCTGTTTCTGCTTGGGGACGGGCAAATTCCTCTTCTGCCCTGCCCTGAATAATTCCGGAAGGGTCAAAGTATCACTTTAATTATTACACACTTAGACAGGCCATGCGAAGTGTTTCCATTCACAGGGAGCAGTGGGTACATCCTTTCCTAGCAGGCGTGGATAGGAGTGGGCTCTGCATCCACAACTGCTGGTTTATAGTACAGATAAAGCCTGCTATTATAAAGCCATCTATTCCAAACTACATACAGTTGTTCCAGGCTTGTTGGCCATCATCAGTACAGGGCATGAAAGCCATGCCTTGGGGGGTCTGGGAGCCATTGACATAATCTAACCACAGGGTTGTGGATAAGGGGGTACAGGGCCCAGGACAGCAGGGGGGCCCAGGTGGCTGGGTGAATTGGATGTGGACAGGGAGGGTGGTCGGCAGGGGCGGACTGACAACTCATGGGGCCCCCCGGGCAATCGGGGATCATGGGGCCCCTGTGTCCTTGCCCAAACTCAAAAAAGCCTATGAAAAAGGTACCAAGGGCATCTCATGGGGCCCCCTACTGACCCGGGCCCTCGGGCAGTGCTCGAGTTTCCAAATGGTCAGTCCGCCCCTGGTGGTCGGCATGGTGTAGGGGGAGTAATTACTGGAACCGATCCCCTGAATGACTCTCTCTGAAGCAGCTGAAAGCTGGCTTCTTCTCCTCTCCCTCCCGCTGGATTTCAGCTGCTTTGGGGGGGCAGGGGATTTCTGCTGACACGTAATGCTCACATATCTTGGGGGGGGGCAGGGGTATATATATATATATATATATATATATATATATATATATACATACATACAGGAACTTTTATCAGTTTATGTAGCCATTTATTTTTATACTAGTAATGGCAGCGATCAGCGACTTACAACAGGACTGTGTTCTAGGGGTTATCTGTGTGCCTAGGTAAGGCTCGGTTCACACCTGCACAGTTTGCGTTTGATCCGTTTCTGCAGTGCGTTTTGTGGTGCGTTTTTGCACATGCATTTTTCCGTGTTTTTGATGTGTTTTGTTTTTCTTGTTGCTGGGCAGATTAAAACAAAAAATGCATAAAAACGCATCACAAACGCACTACATGCTTTTCTGCAGCTTTTCCATTGAAGTCTATAGAACCAAAAACGCAACATTTTGCGTTTAAAAATGTTCCTGATCCTTTCCAAAAAACTGGGTGAAAATGCGGAAATGTGAACATGTCCCATAGGAAATTATGTTAAATGGATTGTAGTCCCTTTATGCAAAACGCTTCGGAAAACGCATAAGTGTGAACCTAGACTAAGTGTACAGTGTCTGTTGCTTTCACTAGGCAATGTCCTGGATTCTACTCCTTGCTTGCAGAACATCCAGCACATTTCCGCTTTGTTCTGTCAGTCTCCTAGATCAGTGGTCTCCAAACTGTGGCCCGGGGGCCGGATGTGGCCCTTTGCTTGGTTTCATCCGGCCCTTGGGGCACTATTCAATTCACTGACTTCAACATTGGGACATCATTCCTGCCACTGACACCAACAATTTTACACAAATCCTCCCATTTGCACAAATGATAGTATAGGCAGCATGGTGGCTAAGTGGTTAGCACTTCTGCCTGGCAGTACTTGGGTCGTCAATTTGAATCCTAACCACGGCATCAGCTGCCTGGAGTTTGCATGTTCTCCCTGTGCCTGCGTGGGTTTCCTCCGGGTACTCCGGTTTCCTCCCACACTCCAAAGACATGCTGGTAGGTGAATTGGCTCCTGTCTAAATTGTCCCTAGTATGTGTATGTATGAATGTGAGTTAGGGACCTTAGATTGTACGCCCCTTGAGGGTTAGGGACCTTAGATTGTACGCCCCTGGAGGGTTAGGGACTGATGTGAATGTACAATATATATGTGAAGTGCTGCGTACATTGATGGCGCTATAGAAGCACCTGAAATAAATAATAAATAAATAGTATACAATTCCACCCAATATCACCAACGATGTGGCACTATTTCTCTCACTGACACCTACAATGGGGCACAATTCCTTCCAAACACACAAATGATAGGGCACACCTCCTTCCACTGACACCAGCAGTTGGGCACTATTTATTCCCCTGACACCTACAGTAGAGCACAATTCCTCTCACTGACACCAGTGCTGGGATCCAATTCCTTCCAATGACACCAACCATGGGACACCATTCCTCCAATTAACACCAATGGTGTGGAACTGTTCCTCCCACTGACACCAATGACAAGCCACTATTCCACTCACTGACACCAGCGATGGGGCACAATTCCTTCCACTGACACCAGCGATGTGGCACAATTCCTTCCACTGACACCAGCGATGTGGCACAATTCCTTCCACTGACACCAGCGATGTGGCACAATTCCACTGACACCAGCGATGTGGCACAATTCCTTCCACTGACACCAGCAATGTGGCTCAATTTCTCCCACTGACACCAGTGATGGGACACAATTCCTCCCACTGACACCAATGATAGGGCACTATTCCTCCCACTGACACCAATGATGGGGCACTATTCCTCCCACTAATACCAATGATGGGACACTATTCCTACCACTGATACCAATGATGGGGCACTATTCCTCCCACTGACACCAATGATGGGGCACTATTCCTACCACTGATACCAATGATGGGGCACTATTCCTCCCACTGACACCAGTGATGGGACACAATTCCTCCCACTGACACCAGTGATGGGGCACAATTCCTCCCACTGACACCAGTAATGGGGCACAATGCCTCCCACTGACACCATCAATGAACCACAATTCCTCCTACTGATACCAATGATGAGAAACTATTCCTTCCACTGACACCAACGATGGGGTAACTCCCCTAATTTCAAAGATCAGGCATTGTTTACCCCCTCGTGAAGCCAGGACATTTTCTGCTCTGACTTCCCACAGTCTGGCCCCCCTAAAGCCTAAAACACCATAACCTGGCCCTTTGTTTAGAAAGTTTGGAGACCCCTGTCCTAGATGATCAGAGGGTGCAAGCCATCATCTGATCGGCGTGTTGGTGGTACGCACCCACGACCAGAAAGTGCAGAATCACATTTATATACATGATTCTGCACAGAGCACCCGCCCTGTAGTAGTACATCATGGTAAAAATTGCGCATGTCCGTGAAATGGTGACAAATGATGTGAAGTTTATTATCCATAGATGACGCTGTAAAAGCCTTTACAGGTTACCACTTTACATTTACAGAGGAGGTCTGGTGCTAGGATTACTGCTCATGATCTGATGTTCCTGGCGATATCTCACATGTGTGGGGCTGACGTGTGCGTTCGCCTGTGCATGCAAGCATGGGGGGGCACTGTCATTTTTTTTTGTTTTTCAATTTTTTTTGCAAAGCACAGGCATCCAGAGCATTGTGAATATAATGAAGCACCCCCCCCCCCCAGTAATACACTCCCTGCACACAGCTAGCCCCTTGATCCTCCCTCATGTTAACCCCTTCCTGCCCAGTGCCATTAGTACAGTGTCAGTGCTTTTTATTTAGCACTGATCACTGTATTGGTGTCACTGGGGATGTCAGTGACACTAAGTCAGTCCCCCCAGTGTCAGAATGCCTGCCGCAGTCCCGCTAGCTATAAGTCGCTGATCGCCGCCATGGCTAGTAAAAATTTTAAAAAAATCCCAGTATATATACCGCCATTTGTAAACGCTATATCTTTCACGTAAACCAATTAATTTGCATATATTGGGTTTTTTTCTTAGCAAAGACATGGAGCAAAATACATTTTGGCCTAATTTTATGACTAAATTTGATTTTATACATTTTTTTACATGTTTAATAGCAAAAAGTAAAAAATATTGTTTTTTTTTTTTTCAAAATTCTCAGCCTTTTTTTTTTTCCATAGTGTAAAAAAATAAAAAACCGCACAGGTGATCAAATACCAAAAGAAAGCTCAATTCATGGGGGAAAAAAGGGCATAAATTTCATCTGGAGCGTTGCATGACCGTGCAATTGTCAGTTAAAGTAACGCAGCGCCGTAACGTAAAAAAATGGCCTGGTCAGGAAGAGGGGGTAAATCCTCTGGAGGGCGAGGGGTTAAAGTAGTCTGAATGTGAATTTCTGCCAGGATCACTAAGTAAATATAAAGTAAAAAGTTCCATCAAACAGGAAACTAAAGCCGCCATTGTCGTTCTTGGATTTATTATTATTATTATACAGGATTTACAGTTGTGTTCAAAATAATAGCAGTCAGACATCACTAACCGGATCAATCACTGTTTTTGGTAGAAATGATATTTCTACATGGCAAATAATTTCCTAGCAGGTGTAGTAGAGTAATAGAAATCCAACAGACCCAACAGTCATGACATGCATGCTGCTGATTCTGTGTCATTGAATCACTCATTGAAAGGGGCATGTTCAAAATAATAGCAGTGTGGAGTTCTATTAGTGAGGTCATTCATTCTTTGAAAAACAGGTGGCAATTATTGCCCTTATTTAAGGAAGGAAGGCAGCAAATGTTGGACATGCTGGTTACAGTGCATTTCTCTCTGAAATTCTGAGGAAAATGGGTCGTTCCAGACATTGTTCAGAAGAACAGCGTACCTTGATTAAAAAGTTGATTGGAGAGGGGAAAACATAAAGAAGTGCAGAAAATGATCGGCTGCTCAGCTAAAATGATCGCAAATGCTTTGAAATGGCAACCAAAACCTGAAAGACGTGGAAGAAAGCGAAAAACTACCATTGGAATGGATAGAAGAATAGCCAAAATGGCGCAGACTCAGCCAACAATCAGCTCCAGGAAGATGAAAGAAGGTGTGACATTCCCTGTGAGGACTGTTACAATTAGAAGACGCCGATGTGAAGCCAAGCTATCTGCAAGAAGTCCCCGCAAATTCCCACTGTTGGAGAAAAGACGTGTGCTGAAGAGGTTACAATCTGCCAAAGAGCACATTGACTGGCCTAAAGAGAAATGGCGCAACATTTTGTGGACTGATGAAAGTAAGATTGTTCTTTTTGGGTCTGGTGGGCGGAGACAGTTTGTCAGACGACCCCCAAACACTGAATTCAAGCCACAGTACACTGTGAAGACAGTGAAGCATGGTGGTGCAAGCATCATGATATGGGGATGTTTCTCATACTACGGTGTTGGGCCTATTTATCGCATACCAGGGATCATGGATCAGTTTGAATACATCAGAATACTTGAAGAGGTCATGCTGCCTTATGCTGAAGAGGAAATGCCCTTGAGATGGGTGTTCCAACAAGACAACGACCCCAAACACACCAGTAAACGTGCAACATCTTGGTTCCAGACCAACAAAATTGATGTTATGGAGTGGCCAGCCCAATCCCCGGATCTTAATCCAATAGAAAACTTGTGGGGTGACATCAAAAATGCCGTTTCTGAGGCAAAACCAAGAAATCGAGAAGAACTGTGGAATGTGGTCCAATCATCCTGGGCTGGAATACCTGATCACAGGGACCAGAAGTTGGGTGACTCCATGCAACACAGATGTACAGCAGTTCTCAGAAACAGTGCGACTACAACCAAATATTCATGAAGTCATTCAAAGGAAAGCAAAATCTTCAAACATTTCTCAGTTTATATAGTGAATGTTTGAGTTTGTAAAGAAGAATACAAACACTGCGATTTTTTTGAACCGTCTAATATTCACTTTTCTTCCATTTTTTTTAGAGGAACAACACAAATTTGATGTATTTTTCTTCATGTTTTGATTTGGAATAGAATGTGTCGTGTTCCCAATGCATTTGTGTGGATGGAAATAAAAGCTATTACAAGGATTTTGAGCTTTATTCACTTTTTTCAACACACTGCTATTATTTTGAACACGACTGTATGTAGCGCCAACAGTTTGCTCAGCTCTTTACAATATAACGGGAAACAATACAGCAACAATACAGTTCAATACAAGAGGGATAGGAGGGCCCTGATCCTTGGAGCTTACAATCTAGGATTTAGATACACTTTATAAAAGAAAAGCTCATAACATTTCATGCTGGCTCTAAAGCAAAATAAACATTTTTTGCTGGAATTCCAGTATATCAAGGCATGTGTTAAAAATAATTCAGCTGTAGACAAAAATAAACTGTCAGATTTCTTATCTCCACATACAAGTTATGTACATAGAAACGGCTACACTGGTAAAACAAACACACAGGTGACTAACCACTATAGAAAATATATTCATTATGTAGAGCAGCTTTTCTGCTGCATGCACAGTGTACCGTACAGAACTGTGTGGCACACCACGCTGCTGGACAACATCATGTACTTTTGTACACTTTAAATAAAGTTTGCACATTTAAAAAGAGAAGCTGTGTGATGCGCTGAATCACACACCGCACTGCCCCCCTTCTACAGATGGGAATGAACAGCCGCCAGCGAGGTGGTCTGGGACCTGTCATGTGTCCTACAAGATTACGGGGAGGACAACTCTGTGGGAGTAGGAGTAGGTACCTGTCAAATTCAGGTACCCCCCCCACTCCCCAAAGGTCCGCAGTCTCTGGTCATCTCCTGTACTATGTCCACAGTCTCTGGTCATCTCCTGTACTGTCTGCAGTCTCTGGTCATCTCCTGTACTGTGTCCGCAGTCTCTGGTCATCTCCTGTACTGTGTCCGCAGTCTCTGGTCATCTCCTGTACTGTGTCCGCAGTCTCTGGTCATCTCCTGTACTGTGTCCGCTGTCTCTGGTCATCTCCTGTACTGTGTCCCCAGTCTCTGGTCATCTCCTGTACTGTGTCCCCAGTCTCTGGTCCATCTCCTGTACTGTGTCCGCAGTCTCTGGTCCATCTCCTGTACTGTGTCCGCAGTCTGTGGTCATCTCCTGTACTGTGTCCGCAGTCTGTGGTCATCTCCTGTACTCTGTCCGCAGTCTCTGGTCATCTCCTGTACTGTGTCCGCAGTCTCTGGTCATCCCCTGTACTGTGTCTGCAGTCTCTGGTCATCTCCTGTACTATGTCCGCAGTCTCTGGTCATCTCCTGTACTATGTCCGCAGTCTCTGGTCATCTCCTGTACTATGTCCGCAGTCTCTGGTCATCTCCTGTACTATCTCTGCAGTCTCTGGTCACCTCCTGTACTATGTCCGCAGTCTCTGGTCATCTCCTGTACTGTCCACAGTCTCTGGTCATCTCCTGTACTGTCCGCAGTCTCTGGTCATCTCCTGTACTATCTCTGCAGTCTCTGGTCACCTCCTGTACTATGTCTGCAGTCTCTGGTCATCTCCTGTACTGTCCGCAGTCTCTGGTCATCTCCTGTACTATGTTAGCAGTCTCTGGTCATCTCCTGTACTGTGTCCGCAGTCTCTGGTCATCTCCATTACTATGTCCGCAGTCTCTGGTCATCCCCTGTACTATGTCCGCAGTCTCTGGTCATCTCCTGTACTATGTCCGCAGTCTCTGGTCATCCCCTGTACTGTGTCCGCAGTCTCTGGTCATCTCCTGTACTGTGTCCGCAGTCTCTGGTCATCTCCTGTACTATGTCCGCAGTCTCTGGTCATCCCCTGTACTATGTCCGCAGTCTCTGGTCATCTCCTGTAATATGTCCAGCGTTTTTGTATTTTTTTTTGCACTGCCCGAGGGCCCGGGGTCAGTAGGGGGCCCCATGAGATGCCCCTGGTACCTTTTTCATAGGCTTTTTTGGACGTGGCAAGGACACAGGGGTGATCCCCTATTGCTCGGGGGCCCCATGAGTTGTCAGTCCACCCCTGGAAGGGAGATCAATCTTGTGGATTCCTTCTTAAATGTTTGCTCTTCATATGTGGCGAATAGCATTCCAACAAAACAGAAATTCGTATAGTCAGGGCTGTGGATAATATATTTTGAAAATATATATTGAAATATATTGAATATGGCCAAAATTGTAGTATTTCAAATATATGTCAATATATTTGGGAAGAATATTTTTAAAATATATTTAAAATATATTTTTCTTCCATGTGGGTTGCTAGGCGTTCCTTGCGTGATGAGTGACTTCTGCCCCTCAGATAAGTTCCCACTGATACCATTGATCCTTTTAGCTATCTGTAAGGGGGGAATTGTTCCCAATGACCACAAGTGTAAGGAGCATTCTTCCCACTGACCATCACACTAATGTATAATGAGTTGAAGAAATAGTCATTTTTAGCAGGGGTTGATTGAGATTGAAAAGATATTTCAAGGGAATTTGATTGATTCCCCCCCTGAGCCTATTGAGAACTTTCTAGAGCTCAATGTCAGAAAACTCAAATGCACAGGCTGAGCTCTTGTCTTGCTCCAGCCAATCCCTGGGGAGGTGTGCCTAGATGGTGGGTGGGAGGCAGGTAAATAGCCCGGAGCTCAGAGAGATGTGTTCTTCCCCTGGAGAAAGTAGGACTGTGTGCTTCAGGGGGCTGCTAAGCCCTGAAGCATTCCTGACTGGCTGCTGGACTACTCCCTCCCTTGGATCGGCTTGTACAAGAAAGCTGATCGCTAGCTCTAAGAAACGGTACCGGGCTGATTCGAGCATCACTTCGGTAGAACTATGGAAAGCAGCTGGTCCGGAAGTAGTTAAGTCCCAGCACTGCTTAGATATGTTTCCCTGAAATGACTGATGTCATACTCTATCAAAATGGGCATTTGTGTGCCAGGAATTAACGAAAGCCAGATCAAGCCTTCCCAATCTCACTCTAACTTGACTAATTCTAGGACCAAAGATCGTTTTGTTTTACGATCACATTCATAATATATTACTGAGATTATTCCTGACACTTCCCAGTTCATTATAAAATAAAGTCGCAAAGCGTTCAAGTCAATAAAAGGAGCCGGGTGTCATTTCAGTAAAAATGCCACGTATGAGGATGGTGATGGTGTACCTCAATCTCATGAGCATGCAGCCAATCAGAAGCCATGACATAACCGAGAGACTTATACATTTCAGAAATCAAAAGCACCTCTATACTATAGATCAGCCTTTCCCACCTTGGGTTCTGTGAAGCCCTAGAGTTCCTCCAGAGGTTTCTAGGGGTTCCTTAACCCCTTCACGCCTAAGGGTAAAACAAATCTAAATGCCTAAGCACAATTCTGCAAAGTTGACATCTGTTAGTAAAACCATACATATCATCACAGTCAGGGGCGGACTGACAACTCATGGGGCCCCCGGGGAATAGGGGATCATGGGGCCCCTGTGTCCTTGCCCGAACTCAAAAAAGCCTATGAAAAAGGTACCAGGGGCTTCTGACCCCGGGCCCTCGGGCAGTGCCCGAGTTTCCAAATGGTCAGTCTGCCCCTGATCAAAACTACTTTGTACATCCAGGTGGATTATACAGTTGTGGCCAAAATTATTCAACCCCCAATGCTGTAAAGGGGTTTAGGGACTATAGTGTACATTTGGAATTGTATTCAGAATCAAATCCTACAAGGACGTTGTAACTACCCAAATGCAACTAAAATGACATCAATTGTTTATGTAATACAGTAGTAAATGGTTCTTATGTGGTTTCTTCATTGCCACAATTATTCAACCCCTTAAAGACTACCACTCTGAAGAACAGAGGTTCATACAGGTGCTTTCCATCAGGTATTGAAAACACCTGTGGATGTCACCGAGCAGCAATCAAGCATAATAAGCACCAATTAGGCAGCTTTAAAATGACTGTGATACTCAGCTCCTTCTAGACATTTACTGGTGTGGTTACAAACATGGTGAAGGCAAGAGAATGGTCCAGGAAGACAAGAGAAGAGGTGATTTCTCTTCACAGGAAGGGCAATGGCTATAAGAAGATTGCAAAGATGTTAAACATACCAAGAGACACCTTAGGAAGCATCATTCGCAAATTCAAGGCAAAGGGCACTGTTGAAACGCTACCTGGTCGTGGCAGAAAGAAGATGCTGACTTCGACTGCTGTGCGCTACCTGAAGCGTAGAGTGGAGAGAAGTCCCCGTGTGACTGCTGAGGAACTGAGAAAAGATTTGTCAGATGTGGGTACAGAAGTTTCAGCCCAGACAATAAGACGCACACTGCGTAATGAAGGCCTCCGTGCCAGAACTCCCAGGCGTACCCCCTTGCTGTCTCCAAAGAATAAGAAGAGTCGACTGCAGTATGCCAAAAGCCATGTGGACAAACCACAAAAGTTGTGGGATAGTGTTCTGTGGACTGATGAAACAAAATTAGAACTGTTTGGGCCCATGGATCAACGCTATGTTTGGAGGAGGAAGAACAAGGCCTATGATGAAAAGAACACCTTGCCTACTGTGAAGCATGGTGGAGGGTCAATCATGCTTTGGGGCTGTTTTGCTTCTGCAGGTACAGGGAAGCTTCAGCGTGTGCAAGGTACCATGAATTCTCTTCAGTACCAGGAGATATTGGATGGAAACGTGATGCAGTCCGTCACACACCTGAGGCTTGGGAGACGTTGGACCTTTCAACAGGACAATGATCCCAAGCATACCTCCAAGTCCACTAGAGCATGGTTGCAGAGGAAAGGCTGGAACATTTTGGAGTGGCCATCGCAGTCACCAGACTTAAATCCGATTGAGAACCTCTGGTGGGACTTAAAGAAAGCAGTTGCAGTGCGCAAGCCTAAGAATGTGACTGAACTGGAGGCCTTTGCCCATGAAGAATGGGCGAAGATACCCGTAGATCGCTGCAAGACACTTGTGTCAAGCTATGCTTCACGTTTAAAAGCTGTTATAACTGTAAAAGGATGCTGTACTAAGTACTAAGATTGAATGTCACTTGGGGGTTGAATAAAACTGATAATGCTGTGAGCACAGAAAAGACATTTGTGGTTATTTCATTATAACTGTTATGTTATATTTGTCTGACCTACAAGTGCCTCTTTAATGTAAATGTAAGCAAGATGACTGAATGATCAAAAGCAATGTCAAACTGGCCAAAACACTCAATTTCAGTGGGGGTTGAATAATTTTGGCCACAACTGTACCTTGATTTTTTCAGGACAAATTGGGCTTTCATTTGGTGGTAAATGGTAATGGATATCTCCTGATTTTTTTTTTATTATCAAAGAAAAACTGGCCCAAAATAGTGAAAAAAATTTTTTTTTCCCATTTAGCTGTGTGTTTCTTGTTATGACCATAACCTACCACCAAAGAACAACCCAAAATAAATTCTCCAGCTCTTGACGATCGCAGCGATACCATATATGTGTGTTATTTGTTGTTTGTACCCGTAGCACAGCCCAGAAACAATAGTGCGCATTTTGTTTTTGTCTTTTTTTTTTTCTACCTAAAATACACTGACATTGACACTGACACTGATACCAATTTGTTTTTTTAAATCCTTACCTTTGACCTTGACCTTTGACCCTGACCTTGACCCAAACACTAACCCTGGCACTGAACTAGCTCAAACCTTGATCTAGGTATTTTTCTTTATTTTTTCTTTTATTTTTTAATAATTATTTATTTATCTTCTTTTTTTTTTTCTTTTTTTTTTTACAAACATTTTGTTTTTCTCTTTATGCCAGGAGTTAGAGAGATACAATGTATAATAGGATGTATATAATGATACAATGTATCTCTCTTCTCCATTCATAGAGAGAGAAAAAAGCAAGGACTGATCATTCATAGAGAGAGAAAAAAAAAGTGACTGATCACTGTGATAGCCCATCAGAGGCTATCACAGCGATCATGTGACCCGGAATCGGGAGTCCCGGGTCCCGATCGTTAGAACGGGACCCAGTGCTCTCAGTGACACCGTGGTCTTTGTGCTGGCACGCTCCCAGCAGAAAGACAGATACATAATTCCAGGACCAAAACATAGAAACATAGAAAAGTGATGGCAGAAAAAAGACCAAGTGGTCCATCAAGTCTGCCTAATTCTTATTTTTTTTTATATGTTTTGTAATTTTTTTTATTTCATTAACTTTTTTGAGTATAGATCTATGTTTGTCCCAAGCATGTTTGAAACCACTGACTGTTGCCTGGCTCCCTACCTCTGCTGAAAGTCTATTTCAAGCATCAACTACTCTTTCAGTAAAATAGTACTTTCTGAGATTAGTTTTGATCTTTCCTCCAGTTAATGTAAGGTAATGTAAAAAAAAAAAATCTGAAAAACATATTTTAAAAATATATTTTTTTTAAACATATTCTTCAGATTTTTTTTTAACATATATAAAGTCATTTTAACATCTATTTTTACATATATTTGTAAATGCATTCCAAAAATGTAGATTTGTATTTTTAAAGACATACAGTATATTTGAAATGTGTTTTTAAAAATATTTTTCGACTGGTGCCCCCCCTTTTCTCCCCCCCCCATGTTCCGCACCTCCCTATACAGCGTTTCAAATCTCATTGGTTCACATCAGACAATACCTCCTGAGCCGCCTGACACTCATTCATGTAGTTCCCAGCCAAATGGTAGGGAATCCTTTTTCCTCTACTTGTTTTATATAATGTATTGCTATACCTAAATGTGAACCATATTGACACTTACTGTTTTTGTACTGTATCAAAATCTTTCAATAAAAAATATTTGAAAATAAAAATATTTTTCATGTATTTTGTAATAAAAACGCATTTCAACATGCAGTGTATATATATATTTATTTATTGAAATATATTTTGAAATATATTGAATATGGCCAAAATTGTAGCATTTAATATAATATTATTATTATTATTATACAGTATTTATATAGCGCTAAAAGGTTTGCTCAGCGCTGTACATTATAGTGGGGGACAGTACATGAGACAATACAGTAACAAAACACGAGGGGTTCAAGGGCCCTGCTCTTTTCAGCTTACAATCTAGGAGGAAGTGGCTGTGGGGGATGGAGTGGTAGGAGGAGTGGAGGAGATTGGCTGTTAGGTGAGGGTGGGGTAGGCTTCCCTGAAGAGATGGGTTTTCAGGGTGCGCCTAAAGGTGAGGAGGGTAGGTGACAGTCTGATGGATTGGGGTAGTGAGTTCCAGAGGATGGGGGAAGCCCTGGAGAAGTCCTGCAGTCGGGCGTGGGAGGTGGAGACCAGGGAGCTAGAAAGTAGGAGGTCTTGTGAGGAGCGAAGATTACAGGTTGGGTGGTATTTGGGTATCAGGTCGGTGAGGTAGTTTGGGGCAGCGTTATGAATGGCTTTGTACGTCAATGTTAGCAGTTTGAATTTAATGCGTTGGGCAATCGGGAGCCAGTGGAGGGAATGACAGAGGGGGGTGGCAGAAGCGGAGCGGTTGGTAAGGTGGATGAGTCTGGCCGCTGAGTTTAGGATAGACTGAAGCGGGGATAGTCTGCGATGAGGTAGGCCGGTGAGGAGGGAGTTGCAGTAGTCCAGACGTGAGATAATAAGGGAGTGAACGAGTAGTTTAGTAGTGTCTGGGGTTAGGAACGTACGTATTTTGGAGATGTTGCGGAGGTGGAGCCTGCATGAGTTTGCCAACGATTGGACATGGGGTTGGAAGGACAGGTTTGAGTCTATAGTGACACCTAGGACTTTGGCTTGTGGGGTGGGACTGATGGTGGCGTTGTTGGTCGTGATGGAGAGGGTGGGGGGGAGGGGCACGGGCTGGGGGGAAAATCAGGAGCTCAGTTTTGGAAAGGTTCAATTTGAGGAAATGGAGCGACATCCAGTCTGATATGTCGTTCAGTAGGTGGGTGATTCGGGCAGAGACTGAAGGGGTGAGGTGGGGGGTGGAGAGGTAAATTTGTGTGTCGTCGGCATAGAGGTGATAGTTGAAGCCGTGGGAGTGTATCAGTTTGCCAAGGGAGGAGGTGTAGATGGAGAAGAGAAGGGGCCCGAGGACAGAGCCTTGGGGGACCCCAACAGAGAGGGGGAGGGAGGGGGAGGTGGTAGCGTTATAGGTAACGCTGAAGGAGCGTTGGGATAGATAGGAGGAGAGCTAGGAGAGAGCGGAGTCTCTGATGCCAAGGGAGTGTAGTTTATTAAGGAGGAGGGGGTGGTCGACTGTGTCGAAGGCCGCAGAGAGGTCAAGGAGTAGGAGGACTGAGTAGTGGCCATTAGCTTTGGCGGTTAGCAGGTCGTTAGTGATTTTGAGTAGGGCGGTTTCGGTGGAGTGTAGGGGACGGAAGCCGGACTGTAGTGGATCGAGGAGGTTGTTGTCAGTGAGGTGGGCGCTTAGGCGATTGTAGACTAAGCGCTCAAGGAGCTTGGAAGTAAATGGCAGCAGGGAGATGGGTCTAAGGTTGCTCAGGTTGGTGGGGTCCAGGGAGGGATTTTTGAGTATGGGGGTGATGTGCGCGTGCTTTAGGGGGGAGGGGAATGCGCCAGTGGAGAGGGAGAGATTGAAGATGTGGGTGAGGGAGCGTAGGATGGAGGAGGAGGGTGACTGGAGGAGTTGTGTGGGGACAAAGTCAAGGGGGCAAGTGGTGAGGCGGGCTTCTGAGAAGACCTTAATAACCTCCTCAGTGGTAGCAAGGCTGAAGGAGCGGAGTGTTGGGGAGGTTATAGTGTGCGGGACGTTAGGTGTGGTGGGGGGTAGGGCAGTTGCGAGGTCAGAGGAGGGGAGAGTTGATGGGGTTATAGTGGGAGGTAGGTTGAGCATTGGCGATGTCCTTACGGATTGCGTCGATCTTATTTTGGAAGTGATTGGCAATCTCGTGGGTGGTGACAATATATTTGGGAAGAATATTTTTAAAATATATTTCAAATATGTAAAAAAAATCTGAATATATTTAAAAAATATATATTTTTAAAAATATTTTTTTTTAAAAATATATGCTTGAGATTAATTTTTAAACTAATTTTAAACATATATTTTTACATATATTTGTAAATTTGTATTTTTAAAGCCATACAGTATATTTGAAATGTATTTTTACAAATATTTTTCATATATTATTGTAATAAAAATGCATTTCAACATACAGTATATATATATATATATATTTATTGAAATATATTTTGAAATATATTGAATATGGCCAACATTGTAGCATTTCAAATATATGTCAATATATTTGGGGAAAATATTTTTAAAATATATTTTTCTTCCATGTGGAACCCCCGCCCAACACATAAAGACCTTGCACCCTGAGCAGCTGCCCCTCCTGCCCCCCTCTTCCCAAGCCCGGCCCTGATTGCAGTAAAGTCTTCCAGCACTCATCCAGATCCTCGTCCTGAAAGATGTTAAATCTGCTCAATAATTATGACTGATGCGAAACATGGTGCTGTGTGTATCACGGCCCCTTTTAAGGCAGTTGTTACAGCCCTACCCGGATTTCCTGAAAGAACAGGTGTGTTCTCACGGGTATTTCTGAGGTGTGATGGACTGACACACATGTCATAGCTGGCATTGACAAACACTGAGAAAAAGAACGCGGTCTAAACAAGATAATATGTGTAAAAAGGAGATTGCACTCCGACACCCAACAATACTTCTAGCCACAGTCCTACCTATTCCTACAACCTTCTTGTCAATGGTTTATATACAAATTACATTTTCTATAGCGGGGGTCAGCAACCAGTAGATCGCAGCCGGGATACAGGTAAATCTGGGCTTGCTGACCCGCCATCCCAGAGCATAAGAATTTATTGCAGAGGGACTACTTGTGAAGTTGGAGCTGTAGTAGGGAGCAAGAGCCGCATACGTTGATGTCTCCTCTGTTGTGCCGGCTCCTGTCCCATGCAGAGTGATAACAACTGCACTGCACCTCTAATTCAACTAGCGGTCTCCAGAGTGGTGCCAACAGCAGGAAAGAAGAGATCTTCAGGTCGGTGTGAAGCAATACAGTGGGCATAATAGTACAGGGCTGCTTTCACACTGATCTGCTGCGGTCTACCCACATCACGGGTGCAGTGCAGTGTACCCGTGGGATAGCTTTGCTTAGCCATAGACTTTTATTATATCCTGCAGGTTTGGTGCACTCCTGAAAGCACTGAATGCAGAGGTTTTGATGACCTTTCAGAAACTGCACCACACCTGCAAGATATAATAGAAGTCTATGGCAAAGCGCAGCTAACCCAGGAAAGTCGCAGATGCACTGTGCTGCACTCGCGATGCAGGTAAACATCAGTGTAAAAGAAGCCTTACACCCACGTGGAAGAAAAATATATTTTAGAAATATTCTTCCCAAATATATTGACATATACTTGAAATGCTACAATTTTGGCCATATCCAATATATTTCAATATATATACACACACATATATATATACAGTCATGGCCGAAATTGTTGGCACCCTTGATATTTCTCCAGGAAATCATGTATTTCTCACGAAACGTACAGTTGTGTCCAAAATTATTCAACCCCCAATGCTGTAAAGGGGTTTAGGGACTATAGTGTACATTTGGAATTGTATTCAGAATCAAATCCTACAAGGACGTTGTAACTACCCAAATGCAACTAAAATGACATCAATTGTTTATGTAATACAGTAGTAAATGGTTCTTATGTGGTTTCTTCATTGCCACAATTATTCAACCCCTTAAAGACTACCACTCTGAAGAACAGAGGTTCATACAGGTGCTTTCCATCAGGTATTGAAAACACCTGTGGATGTCACCGAGCAGCAATCAAGCATAATAAGCACCAATTAGGCAGCTTTAAAATGACTGTGATACTCAGCTCCTTCTAGACATTTACTGGTGTGGTTACAAACATGGTGAAGGCAAGAGAATGGTCCAGGAAGACAAGAGAAGAGGTGATTTCTCTTCACAGGAAGGGCAATGGCTATAAGAAGATTGCAAAGATGTTAAACATACCAAGAGACACCTTAGGAAGCATCATTCGCAAATTCAAGGCAAAGGGCACTGTTGAAACGCTACCTGGTCGTGGCAGAAAGAAGATGCTGACTTCGACTGCTGTGCGCTACCTGAAGCGTAGAGTGGAGAGAAGTCCCCGTGTGACTGCTGAGGAACTGAGAAAAGATTTGTCAGATGTGGGTACAGAAGTTTCAGCCCAGACAATAAGACGCACACTGCGTAATGAAGGCCTCCGTGCCAGAACTCCCAGGCGTACCCCCTTGCTGTCTCCAAAGAATAAGAAGAGTCGACTGCAGTATGCCAAAAGCCATGTGGACAAACCACAAAAGTTGTGGGATAGTGTTCTGTGGACTGATGAAACAAAATTAGAACTGTTTGGGCCCATGGATCAACGCTATGTTTGGAGGAGGAAGAACAAGGCCTATGATGAAAAGAACACCTTGCCTACTGTGAAGCATGGTGGAGGGTCAATCATGCTTTGGGGCTGTTTTGCTTCTGCAGGTACAGGGAAGCTTCAGCGTGTGCAAGGTACCATGAATTCTCTTCAGTACCAGGAGATATTGGATGGAAACGTGATGCAGTCCGTCACACACCTGAGGCTTGGGAGACGTTGGACCTTTCAACAGGACAATGATCCCAAGCATACCTCCAAGTCCACTAGAGCATGGTTGCAGAGGAAAGGCTGGAACATTTTGGAGTGGCCATCGCAGTCACCAGACTTAAATCCGATTGAGAACCTCTGGTGGGACTTAAAGAAAGCAGTTGCAGTGCGCAAGCCTAAGAATGTGACTGAACTGGAGGCCTTTGCCCATGAAGAATGGGCGAAGATACCCGTAGATCGCTGCAAGACACTTGTGTCAAGCTATGCTTCACGTTTAAAAGCTGTTATAACTGTAAAAGGATGCTGTACTAAGTACTAAGATTGAATGTCACTTGGGGGTTGAATAAAACTGATAATGCTGTGAGCACAGAAAAGACATTTGTGGTTATTTCATTATAACTGTTATGTTATATTTGTCTGACCTACAAGTGCCTCTTTAATGTAAATGTAAGCAAGATGACTGAATGATCAAAAGCAATGTCAAACTGGCCAAAACACTCAATTTCAGTGGGGGTTGAATAATTTTGGACACAACTGTATTGCATTAACACATGTTTTGCTATACACATGTTTATTCCCTTTGTGTGTATTGGGACAAAACAAAAAAAGGGAGGAAAGAAAGCAAATTCGACATAATGTCACACAAACCTCCAAAAATGGGCTGGACAAAAGTATTGGCACCCTTTCACAACTGCGGATAAATAAGAATGTTACAAGCATGTGATGCTCCTGTAAACTCACCTGGGGCAAGTAACAGGTGTGGGCAATATAGAAATCACACCTGAAAGCAGATAAAAAGGAGAGACGTTCACTTAACCTTTGCATTGTGTGTCTGTCTGTGCCACACTAAGCATGGACAACAGAAAGAGGAGACGAGAACTGTCTGAGGACCTGAGAACCAAAATTGTGGCAAAATATCAACAATCTCAAGGTTACAAGTCCATCTCCAGAGAACTAGATTTGCCTTTGTCCACAGTGCGCAACATTATCAAGAAGTTTGCAACCCATGGCACTGTAGCTAATCTCCCTGGTCGTGGACGGATGAGGAAAATTGATGAAAGATTGCAACGCAGAATAGTCCGGATGGTGGATAAGCAGCCCCAAACATGTTCCAAAGACATTCAAGCTGTCCTGCAGGCTCAGGGAGCATCAGTGTCAGCGCGAACTATCCGTCGACATTTAAATGAAATGAAACGCTATGGCAGGAGACCCAGGAGGACCCCACTGCTGACACAGAGACATAAAAAAGCAAGACTACAGTTTGCCAAAATGTACTTGAGTAAGCCAAAAGCCTTCTGGGAAAACGTCTTGTGGACAGATGAGACCAAGATAGAGCTTTTCGGTAAAGCACATCATTCTACTGTTTACCGAAAACGGAATGAGGCCTACAAAGAACAAAACACAGTACCTACGGTAAAATATGGTGGAGGTTCAATGATGTTTTGGGGTTGTTTTGCTGCCTCTGGCACTGGGTGCCTTGACTGTGTGCAAGGCATCATGAAATCTGAGGATTACCAAAGGATTTTGGGTCGCACTGTAGGGCCCAGTGTCAGAAAGCTGGGTTTGCGTCCAAGATCCTGGGTCTTCCAGCAGGACAATGACCCCAAACATACGTCAAAAAGCACTCAGAAATGGATGGCAAAGAAGCGCTGGAGAGTTCTGAAGTGGCCAGCAATGAGCCCAGATCTAAATCCCATTGAACACCTGTGGAGAGATCTTAAAATTGCTGTTGGGAAAAGGTGTCCTTCCAATAAGAGAGACCTGGAGCTGTTTGCAAAGGAAGAGTGGTCCAAAATTCCGGGTGAGAGGTGTCAGAAGCTTATTGATGGTTATAGGAAGCGACTGATTTCAGTTATGTTTTCCAAAGGGTGTGCAACCAAATATTAAGTTAAGGGTGCCAATACTTTTGTCCAGCCCATTTTTGGGGTTTTGTGTGACATTATGTCATATTTGCTTTTCTGCCTCTGTTTTATATTTGTTCCAATACATACAAAGGGAATAAACATGTGTATAGCAAAACATGTGTTAATGCAATACCTTTTTTGTGTGAAATACTTGATTTTCAGGAAAAATATCAAGGGTGCCAACAATTTCGGCCATGACTGTATATATATATATACACTGCATGTTGAAACGCGCTTTTATTACAACATATATGAAAAATATGTCTTTAAAAAAACATATCTACATTTTTGGAGTATATTTATATATATACACAGTATATACGTGATTTTGCACACCTGTGCCGCCCTCTAGCAGTATTTCTGCTGTAGGGCGGTCGGGAAGCGGTTGAAACCCGTGATTGCTGTGCAACGCACGAGATTGCGACACGGTAGTACAGCAATCAGAGGTTTAAAACTGTCCCCGGTGATCTTTGACTTCTCCCATGTTGTTCAGGTAGTTCTCCACCTCTTTCAGGTTGCCTACCCCTGCTCTGTAGCACCCCTTCTGCAGTGACTCCAGCCCTAGCACCCAACAAGCACACACCTTTACTTGCTCTGTTCGCTCAGCAACACTGCACAAAACACAATCTGAATTCTCCATCATGAACAACCAAAAAAAAAAAATGGAGACGACATTGTAGCAATACTAATAGACATATCTCACATCCCTTTTTTAAGTATTCTTTATATACTGTAGATTATATTTCTGTGTTCTTTAGAGCTATTTAAAAAAACAAAAAACTTTTTGTTCTCTTCCAGATTTCCAGGTGACTTCTGATCTGATAGTATTCCACCATGCCTGAACTCACGGAAAAAGTAACCAAGTCTCTGAATAAAACTACCCCAGGACTGCAGATATGGAGGATAGAGGTGAACAAGTAGTACAAGTCACATGTTTATCATACAATAACTTCTAATAATTCTGTTTAACCCCTTCATGCCTAAGGGTAAAACAAATCTTAAAGCACAATTTTGCAACGTTGACCTGTGTTAGTACAACCGTCCATATCAACACAACTACTTTGTACATGCAGGTGGATTATGCCGCGTTTTTTTCAGGACAAATTGGGCTTTTATTTGGTGGTAAATGGTAATGGATAGCTCCTGATTTTTTTTATTATTAAAGGAAAACTGGCCTAAAATAGTAAAAAAATAATAATTTTATTATATTTAGCTGTGTGTTTCTTGTTACTACCATAACCTACCACCAAAGAACAACCCAAAATAAATTTTCCAGCTCTTGACGATCACAGCGATACCATATATGTGTATGTTATTTATTGTTTGTACCCGTAGTACAGCCCAGAAACAATAGTGCGCATTTTGTTTTAGTTTTGTTTTTTTTTACCTAAAACACGCTGACACTGATACCAATTTTTGTTTTTAAATCCTGACCTTTACCTTTTGACCTTGACCTTTGACCCTGACGTTGAAGCAAACACTAACCCTGGCACTGAACTAGATCAAACCTTGATCTAGGTATTTTTTTATTTTATTTTTTTATATTTATTTATCTCTTTTTTTTAACCTCATTTTTCTCCCTCTATGCCAAGAGTTAGAGAGATACAATGTATAATAGGATGTATATAATGATACAATGTATAATAGGATGTATATAATGATACAACGTATAATAGGATGTATATAGTGATACAACGTATAATAGGATGTATATAATGATACAATGTATAATAGGATGTATATAATGATACAACGTATAATAGGATGTATATAATGGTACAACGTATAATAGGATGTATATAATGATACAATGTATAATAGGATGTATATAATGATACAATGTATAATAGGATGTATATAATGATACAACGTATAATAGAATGTATCTTATGATACAATGTATAATAGGATGTATATAATGATACAATGTATAATAGGATGTATATAATGATACAATGTATAATAGAATGTATATAATGATACAACGTATAATAGGATGTATATAACGATACAACGTATAATAGGATGTATATAACGATACAACGTATAATAGGATGTATATAACGATACAATGTATAATAGGATGTATATAACGATACAACGTATAATAGGATGTATATAACGATACAACGTATAATAGGATGTATATAACGATACAACGTATAATAGGATGTATATAATGATACAACGTATAATAGGATGTATATAATGATACAACGTATAATAGGATGTATATAATGATACAACGTTTAATAGGATGTATATAATGATACAATGTATAATAGGATGTATATAATGATACAATGTATAATAGGATGTATATAATGATACAATGTATAATAGGATGTATATAATGATACAACGTTTAATAGGATGTATATAATGATACAACGTTTAATAGGATGTATATAATGATACAACGTATAATAGGATGTATATAATGATACAACGTTTAATAGGATGTATATAATGATACAATGTATCTCTCTCCTCCATTCATAGAGAGAGAAAAAAACGAGAGGGCCGGGCTGTACAGTGACTGAGCACTGTGATAGCCCATCAGAGGCTATCACAGCGATCATGTGACCCGGAATCGGGAGTCCTGGGTCCCGATCGTTAGAACGGGACCCAGTGCTCTCAGTGACACCGCGGTCTTTGTGCTGGCACGCTCCCGGCAGAAAGACAGGTACGCAGATATGTGGCCTCATGGAAAAAAGCGCAGTTCTGTGAGGCCGCATATTTGTGTGACGTCGGCGTCAAGGGGTTATGCATTGCATATATATATACTAAAGATTTACCATAAAGGTCAGAACAGTGGTGTATGTAGGTTTTGTACTGCCCTAGGCAACACAAAAATCAGCCACCCCCACAGCCCCCATGGAGGGAGTCTGACACCGACCAAGGCCACCCCCCCTCCCCCGTGGAGGAGAGAGCCTGAAACATTGACCTACAACACCCCTGCCCCCCACCCCCACCCTAAAGAGCCTTCCATTACCATTGCCCCCCATACACCGCCTTCCCCACCCGGTAAGAGAGAGAAAGACACTCTCCTTCATAGCTCCAGACATCCTCGGGAATGAGAGTCGCTCTCTGCATATACCGTCAAGGAGCCTACAACCTCTTTGGGATCCCACCTGATCCCCATGCCGCCTGTGTCCCTTCTTCAGTCTCTTCTTCCAGGGGGCAGCGCTGCCCCCCTGAAAAATGCCACCCTAGGCAAATGCCTTGTTTGCCTTGTGGTAAATACCTCCACGGACTCAAACTTGAAAACTTGTCTTTTAGGCCCCTTTCACACGGGCGTTCCGTATGTCCGTTTTTTATCTGTCTGTTTAAGGATGAAAAACGGACACCCATGTATTTCTACGGACTAGCGGATGTAAAGGGATGATCATCACTTTACATCCATTAATGTCCGCATCCGTAAACATCCATTTTTTTGGAATGGAAGGAAACCCTATTTTTCTTCCGAAAAAAAAAAATGGAACGGATGAAAAACAGATGTAAACGGACCAGGGGTGGACTGACAACTCATGGAGCCCCCGGGCAATAGGGGATCATGGGGCCCATGTCCTCGCCCACACCCAAAAAAGCCTATGAAAAAGCCAATGAAAAGGTACCAGGGGCATCTCATGGGGCCCCCTACTGAGCCCAGGCCCTCGGGCAGTGCCCGTGTGCTTGAATGGTCAGTCCGCCCCTGAAACAGACATACAGTCCATTTTTGCATTGTTAAAGGATGTAAAAATGGATGTAAACTGATGAAAAACTGATGTGAACTGATCCGTTTTTTTCTTTTAAAAAACGAGACTGAACTGATGAATAAAACGGACCGCCCATGTAAAAGGAGCATTAAGGGCTTTTCCACTCATTTATAAGCCTCTTTCAGATGGATGTTCCAGTTGGGTCCAACTGCCCATTTTTCAGGCAGACCTGAGCGGAACCTCCATTCTCCTCTATGGAGTGGTGGGTGTAAACAGACATGTGTACATTTACACCCACCGACATCCAATCTGATCCGCAAAAAAGGGATGGATGGGGATCCAACTCCCCTTACGCCCATTGGATCGGGTCAGATGGAAAGGGACAGGCGGTCCATTTTTATCCGACCGCCCATTGAGGAAAGCGAGCAGCTCTGTGTCCGCTCTGCAGCAGTGGAGCAGATACAGAGCTGTCATCCGCTTGCTCAGCAGGGATCAGAGGAGAGATCCCCCACTGAGCAAGTGGACCCGCTAAACGGGTCCGGCCTGTGTGAATGAACCCTTATAGTCTTCTGCATGTAGCACCTTTGGCTTCCCAGGTGCAAAAAAATGCTCGGATTTTATGCAAGGCATATATTATACACTTACTGGCCGCTTTATAAGGTCCACCTTGCTAGTTCTGGTTAGACCCCCTTTTGCCTTCAGAACTGCCTTCATTCTTCATGGCATAGATTCAACAAGGTGTTGGAACCATTCTTCAGAGTTTTTGGTCCATATTGACATGAGTTACTGTTGCCTTTCTATCATCTTGAGCCAGTCTGCCCATTCTCCTCTGACCTCTGACATCAACGAGGCATTTTTGTCCACACAACTACCGCTCTCTGGATATTTTCTCTTTTTCGGACCATTCCCTGTAAACTCTAGAGATGGTTGTGCATGAAAATCCCAGTAGATGAGCAGTTTATGAACTATTGAGACCAGCCCGTCTAGCACCAATAACCATGCCACGTTCAAGGTCACCTAAATCCCATTCTTCCCCGTTCTGATACTTCATGGGCCAGTCTACCACTCTACAAGGGCCTCCAAACCTGGGATTAGCCAGACTCCCATAAACATGCAGATTAGGTCTCCTCTCCTTCTTGCTTACTGACTTCTGGAAGGTTCTATGGTAATAACCCGACCTCAATCACAGACTCACGCAATTACCATGATTCATACACAATGATTTTACCTGCAATATGCTGGACTTTTCTAGTAGCACACTAGAGGGTGCTAAATTTATTATTATTACCTAATACAACTACATGGGTGCATCAATATCTGCTAATCGGTTTTCCTATGTTCCATGAGCTGCAATTCTATATTTTTCTTTCAGAACATGGATATGGCTCCAGTCCCAGAGAAGACCTTTGGGAACTTCTTTGAGGGAGACTGTTATGTCCTGCTGATGGTAAGTTCCATATTGTACATATACAATAATTTTTGTTCAGTTAAAAGGTATTACTCATACTAGAGGCAGTTTTACATTGAAAGGTCTACTGTAAGCTCACTACATACACTATATTGTCTAAGGTATTGGGCCAGCCCTCCAAATCATGTGATTCAGATGTTCCAATCACCTCCATGGCCACAGGTGTATAAAATCATCACCTAGGCATGCTGACTGCTTCTACAAACATTGGTGAAAGAATGGGTCGCTCTCAGGAGCTCAGTGACTCCAAGCGTGGTCCCGTGATAGGAGGCCACCTGTGCAATAAGTCCATCCGTGACATTTCCTGGCTACTAAATATTCCACGCTCAACTGTTAGTGGGATTATAACAAAGTAAAGGCAACTGGGAAAAACAGCAACTCAGCCACCAAGTGGTAGGCCACGTCACATGACAGAGCGGGGTCAGCGCATGCTGAAGCGCACAGTGCGCAGAAGTCACCAACTGTCTGCAGAGTCAATAGCTAAAGACCTCCAAACTTGGTGTGGCCTTCAGATGAGCCCAACAACAGTGCGTAGAGAGCTTCATGGAATGGGTTTCCATGGCCAAGCAGCTGCATCCAAGCCTTTCATCACCAAGTGCAATGCAAAGCGTCGGATGCAGTGGTGTAAAGCACGCCGCCACTGGACTCTAGAGCAGTGGAGACGTGTTCTCTGGAGTGACCAATCACAATTCTCTGTCTGTAAATCTGATGGACGTGTCTGGGTTTGGTAGTTGCCAGGAGAACAGTACTTGCCTGACTGCATTGTGCCAAGTGTAAAGTTTGGTGGAGAGGGGATTATGGTGTGGGGTTGTTTTTCAGGGGTTGAGCTTGGCCCCCTAGTTCCAGTGAAGGGAAATCTTAAGGCATCAGGATACCAAGACATTGTGGACAATTTCATGCTCCCTCTTTGTGGGAAGAGTTTGGGGATGGCCCCTTCCTGTTTCAACATGACTGCCCACCAGTGCACAAAGCAAGGTCCATAAAGACATGGAGGAGCCAGTTTGGGGTGGAGGAATTTGACTGGCCTGCAGAGTCCTGACCTCAACCCCATAGAACACCTTTGGGATGAATTAGAGCGGAGACTGCAAGCCAGGCCTCCTCCCCCGACATCAGTGCCTGACCTGACAAATGTGCTTCTGGAAGAATGGTCCAACCTTCCCATAGACACCCTCCTAAACCTTGTGGACGGCCTTCCCAGAAGAGGTGAAGCTGTTATAGCTGCAAAGGGCGGGGCCAACTCAATATTGAACCCTACGGACTAAGACTGGGGAGCCATTAAAGTTCATGTGCGTGGAAAGGCAGGTGGCCCATAACTTTTGGCAATATAGTGTATGTTCTAGTGTAACTGTACAATTTCCTTTAGGTCTACCACCAACTATGCAATGGAAGGACTTGCCTGATTAGATACAAATTGATTGGATAGTGTAGGCAGGCCATAATATTACATAGTTCTGGAAAATCTAGAGGAGATCATACAGTAAGATTGTTCAGGAGGGGCCAACAACTCAACCTCAGCTGATATTTCAATCATTCAAATGGGGGCTACATATAGCAGGCCAGTAAGGCCTTGGTCATCTGGCAACTCGTGAGTAAGGAATCCTCTACGATGAGAAGGCAAAGAGATGAGAAGGCTGATTTTGCTGACCTCTCATTTTGAAACTGCTAATTGTTTGGCTGTCATAATTCTCCACCAGCTTCAGTATTTGAGGAGTCAGTCAATGGGTCTTGAACAAGTATGCAGATCAGAAGTAATGGCTTCGCACGAACTTGATACTTGATCTGAGCTAGTTATTCGGGAAATGTTTGATTATATATATAAAAAATGATAGAAAGAGGTTTAAAAAAAAAAGAAAAGTAATGAAGTCGTCACAAAGACGTGACAAAGCTCATTTAGTGTACTGTATCTATGGAGGAGCAAGGAGAGGAAGTGTAATAGGACTACAGAACACCTACACCTCTTCTCATCTTCATAACATGGGGGTGCTCACTGGATTTACACAGTGGCGTCACTATGAGGGGGGGGGGTGCCAGTGGTTCGGACCACACTCCATTGACACCTGCCAGAGGGGTGACAACATAGCAGCAAAATTGGTATCCCGTGAAGATCTGTATATCAGCTCTAGCAACTGCGCATGCGTTGGTTTCAGGCAAAGCAAGCTGAATGCCTTACATGTCTAATGGTTGGCGGGACACAGGCTGGATTAACCCCTTACATGCCAAATGCAGAATGATCGACGGGACACAGCCAGGATCATAGAGGCACAGACTGGGTTAACCCCTTACATGCCAAATGCAGAATGGTCGACAGGACACAGCCAGGATCAACAGGGCACAGGCTGGATTAACCCCTTACATGCTGAATGTAGAATGGTTGACAAGACACAGCCAGGATCAGCGGGGCACAGGCTGGATTAACACCTTACATGCCGAATGCAGACTGGTCGACGGGACACAGCCAGGATCATAGAGGCACAGGCTGGATTATTATTATTATTATACAGTATTTATAAAGCGCCAATAGTTCGCTCAGCGCTGTACATTACAAAGGGGGACAGAACATGTGACAGAACAATACCAATACAATGCAAAACATGAGGGGATCGAGGGCCCTGCTCTTTCGAGCTTACAATCTAGGATTAACCCCTCACATGTCGAATGCAGAATGGTTGAAAAGACACAGCCAGGATCAGCGGGGCACAGGCTGGATTAACCCCTTACATGCCAAATGCAGAATGGTTGACAAGACACAGCCAGGATCAGCGGGGCACAGGCTGGATTAACCTCCTACATGCCGAATGCAGAATGGTTGACAAGACACAGCCAGAATCAGCGGGGCACAGGCTGGATTAACCCCTTACATGCCAAATGCATAATGGTTGACGGGACACAGCCAGGATCAGAGAGGCACAGGCTGGATTAACCCCTTACATGCTGAATACAGAATGGTCGACGGGACACAGCCAGGATCAGCGGGGCACAGGCTGGATTAACCCCTTACATGCCGAATGCAGAATGGATGACAAGACACAGCCAGGATCAGCAGGGCACAGGCTGGATTAACCCTTTACATGCTGAATGCAGAATGGTCCGCAGGACACAGCCAGGATCAGAGGGGCACAGGCTGGATTAACACTTTAAATGCTGACTGCAGAATGGTCCATGGGACACAATCTGGATTAACCCTTGCATGCCGAATGGTCCGCAGGACATAGGCTGGATTAACTGTTTACATGCTGAATGGTCAGTTCTTATCCCCGGGGATTTTACAGAAGCTGAAGCATGATTATGGGGGGGTTGGTGGTCTGTCAGTTGGGGAGGGGTTCGGTCAGTGGGTGGTGGGGGTTGGTAGCTGGGGGTGAAGGTTTGTGAGCAAGGGGCAGTAGTCGGGGTGGTTGGGGGGGAGGGAACGTTAGTTGTGGGTGTTATTTACACCAGTACTGACCGCATCATTTGCAGCGGCTGGTTTGGCGTGCTCACCATGACCGCGCGCTGCCGGCCCAAAACTATTAACCTGGGGGAGGATGACACCATGTTTTACTGTACCAGGTGACACCAACCCTAGTGACACCACTGGATTTACAGGAGGATCAACAGACCTTTTTTCTCACTTATCAGAAAACACTTTCAGTGGTGTATTTAACAGAGCAAAAGTTAGCAGATAGGAGAAATGATTTGTTAGGGTGTGCATACACTTTAAATATCACCTTTGGGTGAAATTATCGTTTAGTCTATATCCTGGCCATTATGAGCTTCTTCTCGATATTGCCCTTCTGAATCTTTGTGCATTAAAACCTTTCCCTTTCAGACACACAAGGTCAGCAACAACTTCACCTATGACATCCACTTTTGGATTGGGAATAATTCCTCCGTAGACGAACAAGGAGCAGCCGCCATTTACGCCGTACAGATGGATGATCACCTGGGGGGTGTGGCCGTGCAGCACCGCGAGGTTCAGGGATACGAGAGCGACACATTCAAGGGCTACTTCAAGCAGGGCGTAGTGTGAGTATGAGAACACGTCATCCTGGCATGGGTGCCCCTTAGGGCCCGTTCACACCATCCCATTAGAAAATGCATTTTTCTTAAACCGCAAAATGCTTTTTTAGTGCATTTTTAATGTAACACAAGGCACGTTTGACTTGTCCCTTGCGTATGTTTTCTTCCTTATCCTTTTCGTCATTTTCCATCTACATTTCTGTTTCTTGGAAATATAGGCATGTGAACTGAAAAATGCCCCAATTAAAAAAGCATATTGCTGTTTTTGTGCATTTTCGGTGCATTTCCATGCGCTAATGTAAAGGATTATGTTGGTGTGACGCTATAATACACCACCGCAGGGGCGGACTGATTATTGGGGAACTCGAGCACTGCCCGAGGGCCCGGGGTCAGTAGGGGGCCCCATGAGATGTTCCTGGTACCTTTCATAGGCTTTTTTGGGTGTGGTTTGAGTGTGGGCGAGGACACAGGGGCCCCATGATCCCCTATTGCCCGGGGGCCCCATGAGTTGTCAGTCTGCCCCTGCACCACCGTCATATACCACTTCAACTATCTCTTAATGGAGCTGGTGAAACCATGTAACTATTATGTGGAATAAAGGGACAAGAAATGATAAAAAAATGTAATTTTAAATAAATGTTATAATTATAAAATTATTACTAGCAACATCCCCCCCCCTCTTACTATTTCAAAGTTACTATAATTTTCAATATATATAAAGTGCCAATCAAAGTGCAAATATTGCAAAACGCATACAAAATGTGATCCTTCTCCGTACTACAATACACCTTCCTCATTCTGTACTGAAAAGTATGTGCTAATTACTTTATATAATAAAGTGCATGTATCTAAATGGCTTCACCTAACTCCCAGTATGCATAGTAATATATATATAAAATCGTACTATGATACCCCTCCCCAGAAGCAAATGTTTTTTTAATAATACAGTCCACAAAAGTTCATCAATAATTTCATGCAAATTATCCACATTGGAAACAGATAAAATGGTGCTGCGTTACTCCTATATAATCAAAACAACCCAAGTAATATATACAAGTCCACACAAACCATATACAGGTGAAACTCAATGAATTAGAATATGGTGCAAAAGTTCATTTATTTCAGTGCAGCAACTTAAAAGGTGAAACTAATATATGAGATAGACTCATTACATGCAAAGCAAGATAGTTCAAGCCGTGATTTGTCATCATTGTGATGATTATGGCTTACAGCTCATGAAAACCCCAAATCCACAATCTCAGAAAATGGGAATATTACATGCAATAAATAAAACAAGGATTGTACATAGAACAATATCGGACCTCTGAAAAGTAGAAGCATGCATATGTACTCAGTACTTGGTTTGGGCCCCTTTTGCAGCAATTACTGCCTCAATGCGGCGTGGCATGGAAGCTATCAGCCTGTGGCACTGCTGAGGTGTTATGGAAGACCAGGATGCTTCAATAGCGGCCTTCAGCTCTTCTGCATTGTTCGGTCTCATGTCTCTCATCTTTCTCTTGGCAATGCCCCATAGATTCTCTATGGGGTTCAGGTCAGGCGAGTTTACTGGCCAATCAAGCACAGTAATCCCACGGTCATTGAACCAGGTTTTGGTGCTTTTGGCAGTGTGGGCGGTGCCAAGTCCTGCTGGAAAATGAAGTCAGCATCCCCATAAAGCTTGTCTGCGGAAGGAAGCATGAAGTGGTCCAAAATCTCCTGGTAGATGGCTGCGTTGACCCTGGACTTAATGAAGCATAGTAGAGGAAGGGGAGGGGAAGGGGAGGTGTAGATGAGAAAATGGAATCGGAGTTTGGACAGGACCAGAAATGTAGACAGTCAAGAAAAAGGGTCTGTGTATCAAACTACAGGAGTTGAGAATCATTTAAATAAATGGGGTAAGGTCAGGATCAGGAATGGGATCCTTGGCTGTCTGAGTTCTGGTGTGATCTGAATTTGGGGTGTCGAGATATATTCCAAACAATAGTATGCCTACACTCTAACACATACATTTCCTCTCTCTTCTCCCTTAGATATAAAAATGGAGGGGTAGCATCAGGAATGAAGCAGGTAGAGACAAACACCTACAATATTAAACGTCTCCTGCACGTCAAGGGCAAGAAGAATGTTTTAGCTGGAGAGGTAAGTCCCCTTATGCTGCACCAGATGATCGTAAATCCTGGTATCGGCACAGACAAATGCAGCTAAAGTGGTTTTAGTTATCTGGAATTTCATGTTTTAATTAGGAACACAGTTTTAAATTTTAGAAGGTCGTTAAATTCACCATTTTAGCAAACTAAAAATTTAAAAAGGCTTTGCCTTTGTAAAAGTCTTGTAGGTATTAATTTTACACTATCTGGTCAAAAGTATGTGTACCCCCTCCATGAATGAGTTCAGGTGTTTCCAGTAAAGTGAACTATGAATACTACAGCACAAAAGATATTTACGACTATTGTGCTCTTCCCATCTTGTAGTAACAGTTTGGGGAAAGCCAATTTTATGTTTCAGCATGATTCTATTTTTCTGTATGATTGTACTCCTGTGTACAAAGCCAGTTCTACAAACATATGGTTTGATGAGTTTGGTGTGGAGGAACCCGAGTGTTCTTTACAGAGCTCTAACATCAATCCTACTGATCCCCTGTGCGATGAATTGGAACGAACCGGGTCTTCTGAACCAAAATCTCCATAAAGACATTGTTTGATGAGTTTGGTGTGGAGGAACTTGAGTGTCCTACACAGAGCCCTGACCTCTATCCTACTAAACACCTTTGAGATGAATTGGAACAAGTCACGTCTTCTCATCCAAAATGTTCATAAAGACATGGTTTGATGAGTTTGGTGTGGAGGAACTTGAGTGTCCTACACAGAGCCCTGACCTCTATCCTACTGAACACCTTACCTTTGAGATGAATTGGAACAAGTCATGTCTTCTCATCCAAAATTTTCATAAAGACATGGTTTGATGAGTTTGGTGTGGAGGAACTTTAGTGTCCTATATAGAGCCCTGACCTCTATCCTACTGAACACCTTTGAGATGAACTGGAACAAGTCAGGTCTTCTCATCCAAAATCTTCATAAAGACATGGTTTGATGAGTTTGGTGTGGAGGAACTTGAGTATACTGGTATCAACTCTACTGAATATCTTTGGGATGAATTATAAGGAGCAAGGTCCTCTCAACCAACATCTATATAAAGACATGGTTTGAGGAGTTTGGTATGGATGAACTCCAATGACGTGAACAAAGCTATGACCTCGGCCCTTCTTTGGCTATAAGTAGATTGAGCCAGGTCTTCTCAACCAACATCCATACCTGACCTTACAAATGCTCATTTGGCTGAAAGGAGCACAAATTCCCCCAGAAAGCTTTGCCTTTGTAAAGGTCTTGTAGGTATTAACTATACACTATCTGGTCAAAAGTATGTGTACCCCCTCCATGAATGAGTTCAGGTGTTTCCAGTAAAGTGAACTATTAATACTACAGCACAAAAATATATTTGAGTATTGTGCTCTTCCCATCTTGTGGTAACAGTTTGGGGAAAGCCTTTTTATGTTTCAGCATGATTCTATGTTTCTGTATGATTGTACCCCTGTGTACAAAGCCAGTTCTGTAAAGACATGGTTTGATGAGTTTGGTGTGGAGGAACCCGAGTGTTCTGCACAGAGCTTTAACATCAATCCTACTGAACCCCTGTGGGATGAACTGGAACGAACCGGGTCTTCTTAACCAAAATCTCCATAAAGACATTGCTTGATGAGTTTGGTGTGGAGGAACTTGAGTGTCCTACACTCAGCCCTGACCTCTATCCTACTGAACACCTTTAAGATGAATTGGAACAAGTCAGGTCTTCTCATCCAACATTTTCATAAAGACATGGTTTGATGAGTTTGGTGTGGAGGAACTTGAGTGTCCTGGTATCAACTCTACTGAATATCTTTGGGATGAATTAAAATGAGAAAGGTCTTCTCAACCAACATCTCTATAAAGACATGGTTGGAGGAGATTGATATGGAGGAACTCCAATGACGTGACCAAAGCTAGGACCTTGGCCCTTCTTTGGCTATAATTAGATTAAGCCAGGTCTTCTCAACCAACATCCGTACCTGACTTAACAAATGCTCTTTTGGCTGAAAGGGGCACAAATTCCCCCCGACACACTCCAAAATCTTGTGAGAAGCCTTCCCAAAAGAGTGGAGGCTGTTCTAGACACAAAGAAGGACAACTATAAGTTAACACCCATGGTTTTGGAATGGGCTACAAACTTGTATAGGTGTGACGGTCAGTTGCTCTATTTTACAACAACCCTTCTGTCTACCACTTAACCTGCTAAGATTATTTGTGATATATTCCTCTATGACAATGGTCTCCAAACTGTGGCCCTTTGCTTGCCCTAATCCGGCAAGTGGTTAAAACCCATCCAAAGTCTGAAGTGCTCCTGGGATCTTTGACTTTGGCTCAAGCTGCCGTGTGTAGTTTTGAGTCTCCATACCCAGTCTACAGAGCCGAGAGGGTTAAAGAGGGGACCCAGCAATGATGTGACCACCTGATACTTGCAAGAGTTTTTATATTTTTGCAAACTATGGGAAATGATTGGTGAATGTGGGAGAGCGGATTTTATGCTTCTGATGTTATATTTATTTCAGGTACTTATATAGAACTGTCAATTTATGCAGTGCTTTACATATATATTGTACATTCACATCAGTCCCCGCCCCCGAGGAGCATACAATCTAAGGTCCCTAACTCACATTCATATATACAGTTGCAAGAAAAAGTATGTGAACCCCTTGGGATTACGTGGAGTTTTGCATGAATTGGGCATAAAATGTGCTCTGAACGTCATCTAAGTCACAACAATAGAAGAACACAGTCTGCTGAACATAATACTACACAAACATTAGATGTTGCCATGGTTTAATTGCACATAACATGTAAACATTCACAGTGCAGGGAGGAAAAAGTATGTGAACCTTTGGACTTAATAACTGGTTGACCCTCCTTTGGCAGCAATAACCTCAACCAAACGTTTCCTGTAGTTGCAGATCAGACCTGCACAACGATCTGGAGTCATTTTGGACCACTCCTCTTCACAAAACTGTTTCAGTGTAGCAATATTCTTGGGATGTCTGGTGTGAATCGCTCTCTTAAGGTCATGCCACAGCATTTCAATGGGGTTGAGGTCAGGACTCTGACTGGGCCACTCCAGAAGGCGTATTCTGTGCTGTTGCAGCCATTGTTTTGTTGAATTACTGTTATGATTTGGGTCATTGTCCTGTTGCATCACCCATCCTCTGCGGAGCTTCAGTTGGCGGACAGATGGTCGTACGTTTTCCTGCAAAATGTCTTGATAAACTCTGGAATTCATTTTCCCATCAATGACAACAATCCGTCCAGGCCCTGAGGCAGCAAAGCAGCCCCAAACCATGATGCTCCCTCCGCCATGTTTTACAGTGGGGATGAGGTTTTGATGTTGGTGTGCTGTGCCTTTTTTTCTCCACACATAGTGTTGTGTGTTCTTCCCAAACAACTCAATCTTGGTTTCATCTGTCCACAGTATATTTTGCCAGTAGTGCTGTGGAACATCCAGGTGCTCTTTTGCAAACTTCAAACGTGCTGCAATATTCTTTTTGGACAGCAATGGCTTCCTCCGTGGTGTCCTCCCATGTACTCCATTCTTGTTTCATGTTTTCCTTATTGCAGATGTGTCAACAAAAATGTTAGCATGTGCCAGAGATTTCTGTAGGTCTTTAGCTGACACTCTGGGATTCTTCTTTACCTCATCCAGCATTCTGCGCTGTGCTCTTGCAGTCATTTTTACAGGACGACCACGCCTAGGGAGAGTAGCAACAGTGCTAAACTTTCTCCATTTGTAGACAGTCTGTCTTACCGTGGACACATGAACATCAAGGCTTTTGGAGATACTTTTGTAACCCTTTCCAGCTTCATGCAAGTCAACAATTCTTGATCGTAGGTCTTCTGAGAGCTCTTTTCTGCAAGGCATGGTTCACATCAGACAGTGCTTCTTGAAACCAGTAAACCCAAAACAGGTGTGTGTGTTTTAAGGGCAGGACAGCTGTCAGCAACACATCCAATATCATCACACTGATTGGAGTCAAGGTTGGCTCACTCCTGGCTCCAATTAGCTCTGGGAGAAGTCATTAAGCTAGGGCCTCACATACTTTTTCCTCCCTGCACTGTGAATGTTTACATGTTATGTGCAATTAAACCATGGCAACATCTAATGTTTGTGTCGTATTATGTTCAGCAGACTGTGTTCTTCTATTGTTGTGACTTAGATGACGTTCAGAGCACATTTTATGCCCAATTCATGCAAAACTCCACGTAATCCCAAGGGGTTCACATACTTTATCTTGCAACTGTACACATACTAGGGACAATTTAGACAGGATCCAATTCACCTCCCAGCATGTCTTTGGAGTTATATGACTTTACAAATACTTTCATTGCCGTGAAATACAGACAGTCACCGCGGGAAGAATCTACACATCTGTATGGTGGTACGGAACACATGTACATTGTCAAAGTTGCATTAAAAAGTCACTTGGTTAAATATTGCAACAATATGTTAAAAAAAGAAAAAAATATTGCAACAATAATTGAAAATCATCAATTAAAGAGCAAAATCGTGCCATTGATAAGACGACTTTGTATCCATAGGTGCGCTTTGACTGGGACAGCTTCAATACCGGGGACGTGTTCTTGGTGGACCTGGGAAAGTTGATCATCCAATGGAACGGGCCTGAAAGCAACAAAATGGAGAGACTGAGGGTACAAGTGGTCTTTATTTCACAGACTGTCCTCTTCTTGGGCGGGGCGACTGGTCACGTCTCCGCCCCCTTCTGTAGTTTTCTGCAGGCAGCCTGTAGTAGGGAGGGGCCTACTGGCTCCTCCCACAGCTCTGCTCTGTGCACAAGCTATGTACAGACCAGCGATGATGTTGCAGGTAAAATTTTCAATTTGAAAAGGCATTTGATGGACACAAATTATATTTATATCCTTTATGGCTATTGAGGAATATAGCTAATTGATTTATTTTTTTTTGCCCGAGGTCCAGCTTTAAGTCTCTTGACAGAGTACCAGTCATATAATAACGCACCCAAATAACAAGAAAAGATAATATTTACTTAAAGTGCTTGTAAACCCTTCCATATACCTGGCCTCAGGTGATACACAGAGATGAAACAAATCCTCCTACAAAGGTTGTACCTGTTTATCTGCAGTCTTCTCTTCTCTACATCCGTTAAAAGTGCAGAATTTACACAGCATGTCTCAACTTTAAGAAAGCAGAGGGTGGGAAGCTGAAGTTACACTCAGTGAAGAGAGCTGATTGGAGGGAAAGGACACACCTCCCTTCACGCAACACACAGGAACAGAGCTGAGGCGGTCAATCACGGGTTGTGTGCTGGAGCTCCCTCCCCTCTTGGTGTCAGGGAAACTTGTCAGAAGTGACTCATGCCGATAGCAGAGGAATGAGGCGGCAGACAGGATTGACACTTGCCCTACTTACACACCTATGCGTTTTCTGCAGCATTTTGCAGAAACGCAGTACAGTCCATGTAACATGATTTCCTATGGGACACGTTCACATCTCTGCGTTTTCACCCGGTGTGTTTTTTGGAAAGGGTCAGGGACTTTTTTGAACGCAAAACATTGCGTTTTTGGTTCTATAAACTTCAATGGGAATGCTGCAGAAAAGCATGTATTGCGTTTTTGCTGTGTATTTTTTATGCATTTTGCGTTTAAAATCTGCCTAGCAACAAGAAAAATAAACAAAAAAAAGGCCTGAAAAACGTGGCAAAAATGCAACACAAAACGCAATGCAGAAATGCATCAAACACAACCTGCATAGGTGTGAACCTAGACTTAGTCCTCATGCACACGGGACATTTTTACAGCGGCTGTTTTTGGCTTTTGGTGGTTTTTTTCTACAGCCAGTAAACCCCCCAGCATGTTATCCTATGTGTCCATGCACACACAGGCTATAATCAGCGTTTTATGTTTTTTTTTTGGCAGGGGCGTTTCTTGGATGGAAAGAACCCAGGACTAGCAAGTTTCTAGAGGAGTTTAGCTGTAAAATCACTCTATGTACAATGCTGTGTAAACTGTGTACTTTGAATTGCTGTAGAGGAGAGAAGTTACAGATAAATGTGTACAACTTATGTAGGAGGATTTGTTTCATCTCTGTGTATCATCAGTCACTTCACTGGGTATACGTATATGTAAAGGTTTAAAACCACTTTAACCCCCCTGGAGGTATTCCCGAGTGTAGCTCGGGGTAAAGTTTCAGCACCACAAGCGGTAACCCCGAGCTACACTCGGGAATACACTGCAGTGTTGCTCCAGGATTCCTCCTGCACTTACTTTGTCCTGCGCTCCTGCAATGTCCCCCCTGCAGTGTCCCCTGTAATGTCCTCCGGCTGATGCCGGCATCTGTCTTCCGGGTTCCGTTCCCTGCGAGGTCGGGACGTACGGGGGACTGAATGGTGGGAAATTTGAAAATGTCAAAAAGTGACATTCACTAAATACACTAAAATCACATAGTATAACATTCCTGTATCAAACCATTTCACATACATTTTGTCCCGAGTGCTTTGTCCGGCGCCCTGCCTGCATTTTTCTCTCTGCCTGGAAACTGAGAAACGTCCATGGCGTCCAAAAAGCGTCCCTTTAGGTCAAAAGCGGTTTTAGACCGGCTAGAGAACAGCGATAGTAAATCAGAACCACTTGCAGAATTGAGTGATAATGATTCGTGGGGGAAATTCCTCATCAGACACTGAAAACGATTCTGCGACTTTACTCAGCGATGTGCGAACTTGGCGCTCTATTTCACATTTCAGTGTTTTTGGTTTGATTATGTTATTGAATTACATTTATTATTATTATATTATTATTTTTTATGATTATTTATTATATTATAATTTATGATTTCGTGTTTCAAATTTTATCCTCCCCGGGATGTTTACTAGACTCTTGTTCGGACAGATTTCAGTGAGTTATTCCTAAAAATTATAGGACCACAATAAACAAAATACATATTTCCATGCAAAAAAATGTACCGCTTTAAGCACAGAAATATGGACATAATCAGACCGCTAGGGAGTGTTTTATAGAGATGATAAAAAATGTGTAATTAATTTCAGGGGATGAACTTGGCAAAAGACATTCGTGACCGGGAGCGCGGTGGACGTACGCACGTTTTTGTGGTGGAAGGAGATGATGAAGAAGCAACACCTAAGCTAATGGAGATCCTGACACACGATCAAGTATTAGGACAGAGAAAGTCGATTAAACCTCCCATAGCTGATGATGTGGTGGATACCGCCGCCAAGTCCGCTATCAAGTTATATCAGTAAGTGAACACAGGATGGGCATTTTAAAATATAGAAAATCGAAAGGATGTCTTCTAATCACTGAGTTAGGAGAAGTAGCTGTTAAACATTCGCTCAGCTGATGATCTGTCAAATCGTTTGCCCATTCAGAGATCCGCTGAGGAAGCAAGTCCTCCTCTCCCCAACTGAAGTGGTAATGGGGTCGTATGGACCCCATCTTTCATATGGAACACACAGCCTGACTTGGGAGCACACCCACACAAGTGCCCTATATTAAGCGACTTGCTATGGGGGCACTCAGAGAAGAAGTGGAGAGGACAGCGCCTGAAGGAAAAGAACCAATGCAGTCTCCACATCTAAGCCCCCGGTCACATCAAGCCTGACTTTGAAATCATGCGACTTACAGTGGAGTCGCAAGATTTCAAAGTCAGGTGAACTGCCAATTTCAGGCGCGATTTGCAAGACATCTGACACAGATGTCAATGCAAATCGCACCAAAAGTAGTGCATGGACTACTTTAGAAATCGGTGCGGCTCCGACCAAGGTGGAACTGCGCCGATATGACCGCTCTAATTGCAGAAAATAGGGTGCGACTTGGAATATACGATTTGCAAGTCGCATGGCATGCAAATCGTATGCCAAATCGCACCCGATGTGACCGGGGTGTTAGGTCTGGAAAGCTGCAATAAATTACATTTAGATACAATTTATTAACAATTCAATACTTATCAACTTTGTGGTCCTGAACCCCCAAGACATATCATCTGCCCACTTTTAGGGTGGGCACATCCAAATCACACCCACTTTATAGGTTGGTCCCACCCAGACCCTGCCCTTAAATATTTGAGGACTGCCCACTCATGACCCCAATCCCTAATACATTTATGAATCACTGCACATGTGCGCCGTAAGGTTGATCCTGGGACATGGCCAGGAACAGAGTCCTAACATGCAGGACCATCCTAGCAAATCCAATCCAGGACAGATTACATCTATGCAATTCTAGTGAACCAATTTGCTCATCTGGTTACAATGCGGTCACAATGACTTTGCGATGCTGCTACATGGTTCCACACAGGGCCATGGATAAGGGGGTACCACCAGTCCTCCTATACGGGGCCCAGGCCAGCAGGGGGGGGGGGGCCCAGGCAGCTGGGTGAATCAGATGTAGGCAGCGAGGTAGTTCGGCAGGATGGAGGGGGCAGTTACTGGAACCGGTCCCCTGTATGGCTCTCTCTGTAGCAGCTTAAAGCCGGCTTCTTCTCCTCCCCCTCCTGCTGGCTGCAGAGAGAGCTGTACAGGGGATCAGTTCCAGTAATTGTCCCCCCCCCCGTTGTGCTGATCCCCCCTCCCTGCGCGCTATATGTTTCCCTCTGCTGCTCAGGCTCTCCTATGTGTCCCCTGCAATGCTGCCAGCTTACCCACTGTATAGGATCCTTCAGGATGGAGGGTGGAGGAAGGGTCTTGTATATATGTCACATTTACCAGGCCCCTCCTGGTACCAATCACTGTGTTCATTCATAACTGAAGCATAGTAAACTGTGGTTTTTATTTTGATGGGGGGCCCTCTCAGGTTGACTGTATGGGGCCCCGTGGTTTCTAACAGCAGCCCTGGTTCCACATACTGTAGTCCTCTAATACTGTACTTTTCCCCCACAAGCAAAGCTTTGCTTTGAACCTTTCTCACGGCTCTTGTTATGCTGCAGTCTTTTTATTTGGAGGATCCTAAATTTAAATAAAAAAAAAAACTCAAAAGGCATAAAAGATTTTCACTTGTTCAGAAGGAGGAGCCTTTCACCGCGCCGAGGAAGTTCTGTAAGACGGGACTCAAATCTGAACGTTTTCCGGCATTATTGTATAACCAGCCATGACATTCTGTACAAATTATGACTCCAAAGAATTGTAAATGTTTTACTAAAATGTCTGATTTTCTTCATACACAGGGTGTCAGATCAGAACGGAAACCTGATGGTCCAGGAAGTGGCTACTAAGCCTTTGACTAAGGACTTGTTGAACCACAGTGTAAGTCCCGCTGTCCTGTAGAGCAGAGGTCCCCATTCGTTCTAAACAAAGACTTTAGGGGGCCGGGCCATGGCCAGTGGGAGCAGAAAATGTCCTGGTATCAGTGGAAGAAAACATTGTCCCAACTTTGGTATTAGAGGATATATTAGTACCCCATCATTGGTGTCAGTGGGAGGAATAGTGCCCCATCATTGGTGTCAGTGGGAGGAATAGTCCCCCATCATTGGTGTCAGTGGGAGGAATAGTGCCCCATCACTGATGTCTGTGGAGGAATTATCATCCCATTGTTGGCGTCAATGGGAGGACTGGTGCCTCATATAAGTGGGAGGAATAGTGCCCCATCATTGGTATCAGTGGGGGGGAATAGTGCCCCATTGTTGGTGTCAGTGAGGAGGAATAGTGACCCATTGTTGGTATCAGTGGGAGGAATAGTGCCCCATCATTGGTGTCAGTGGGGAGGAATAGTGCCCCATTGTTGGTATCAGTGGGAGGAATAGTGCCCCATCATTGGTGTCAGTGGGAGGAATAGTGCCCCATCATTGGTGTCAGTGGGAGGAATAGTGCCCCATTATTGGTATCAGTGGGAGGAATAGTGCCCCATTATTGGTATCAGTGGGAGGAATAGCGCCCCAACCATTGGTATCAGTGGGAGGAATAGTGCCCCATTATAGGTATCAATGGGGAGGAATAGTGCCGCGTCATTGGTGTCAGTGGGGGGAATAGTGCCCCATTATTGGTATCAGTGGGAGGAATAGTGCCCCATTGTTGGTATCAGTGGGAGGAATAGTGCCCCATCATTAGAATCAGTAGGAGAAATAGTGCCTCATTGTTGGTATCAGTAGGAGGAATAGTGCCTCATCATTAGGTATCAGTGGGAGGAATAGTCCCCCATCATTGGTGTCAGTGGGAGGAATAGTGCCTCATCATTAGGTATCAGTGGGAGGAATAGTGCCCCATCATTGGTGTCAGTGGGAGGAATAGTGCCCCATCATTGGTGTCAGTGGGAAGAATAGTGCCCCATCATTGGTATTAGTGGGAGGAATAGTGCCCCATCATTGGTATTAATGGAAGGGATAGTGTCCCATCATTGGTGTCAGTGGGAGGAATAGTGCCCCATCATTGGTGTCAGTGGGAGGAATAGTGCCCCATCATTGGTGTCAGTGGGAGGAATAGTGCCCCATTGTTAGTGTCAGTGGGAGGAATAATGCCCCATCATTGGTGTCAGTAGGAAGAATAGTGCCCCATCATTGGTGTCAGTAGGTGGAATAGTGCCCAGCTTACCCACCAGCAGCTGCAAGCACTCTATAGGATCCTTCAGGATGGAGGGTGGAGGAAGGGTCTTGTATATATGTCACATTTGCCAGGCCCCTCCTTTCCTGAATGAACACAATGAATGGTCATACCTTCCCATAGACAACCTCCTAAACCTTGTGGACGGCCTTCCCAGAAGAGTTGAAGCTGTTTTAGCTGCAAAGGGCGGGCCCAGGGGTGGACTGACAGCTCATGGGGCCCCTGGGCAATAGGGGATCACGGGGCCCCTGTGTCTTTGCCCACACTCAAAACACACCCAAAAAAGCCTATAAAAGATACCAGGGGCATTTCATTGGGCCCCCTACTGACCCTGGGCCCTCGGGCAGTGCCCGAGTGCTGAAATGATCAGTCTGCTCCTGGGCAGGCCAACTCAATATTGAACCCAACTAAGGCCATTAACCACTTCCCGACTGCCCTATAGCAGAAATACTGGTACAGGGAGGCACGGGTGAGCAAAATCACGTATATATACAGTTGTGTTCAAAATAATAGCAGTCAGACATCACTAACCGGATCAATCACTGTTTTTGGTAGAAATGATATTTCTACATGGCAAATAATTTCCTAGCAGGTGTAGTAGAGTAATAGAAATCCAACAGACCCAACAGTCATGACATGCATGCTGCTGATTCTGTGTCATTGAATCACTCATTGATAGGGGCGTGTTCAAAATAATAGCAGTGTGGAGTTCTATTAGTGAGGTCATTCATTCTTTGAAAAACAGGTGGCAATTATTGCCCTTATTTAAGGAAGGAAGGCAGCAAATGTTGTACATGCTGGTTACAGTGCATTTCTCTCTGAAATTCTGAGGAAAATGGGTAGTTCCAGACATTGTTCAGAAGAACAGCGTACCTTGATTAGAAAGTTGATTGGAGAGGGGAAAACATATAAAGAAGTGCAGAAAATGATTGGCTGCTCAGCGAAAATGATCGCAAATGCTTTAAAATGGCAACCAAAACCTGAAAGACATGGAAGAAAGCGAAAAACTACCATTGGAATGGATAGAATAGCCAAAATGGCGCGGACTCAGCCAACAATCAGCTCCAGGAAGATGAAAGAAGGTGTGACGTTCCCTGTGAGGACTGTTACAATTAGAAGACGCCGATGTGAAGCCAAGCTATCTGCAAGAAGCCCCCGCATAGTCCCACTGTTGGAAAAAAGACGTGTGCTGAAGAGGTTACAATCTGCCAAAGAGCACATTGACTGGCCTAAAGAGAAATGGTGCAACATTTTGTGGACTGATGAAAGTAAGATTGTTCTTTTTGGGTCTAGTGGGCGGAGACAGTTTGTCAGACGACCCCCAAACACTGAATTCAAGCCACAGTACACTGTGAAGACAGTGAAGCATGGTGGTGCAAGCATCATGATATGGGGGTGTCTCTCATACTACGGTGTTGGGCCTATTTATCGCATACCAGGGATCATGGATCAGTTTGAATACATCAGAATACTTGGAGAGGTCATGCTGCCTTATGCTGAAGAGGAAATGCATTTGAAATGGGTGTTCCAACAAGACAACGACCCCAAACACACCAGTAAACGTGCAACATCTTGGTTCCAGACCAACAAGATGGACGTTATGGAGTGGCCAACCCAATCCCCGGATCTTACTCCAATAGAAAACTTGTGGGGTGACATCAAAAATGCCATTTCTGAGGCAAAACCAAGAAATAGAGAAGAACTGTGGAATGTGGTCCAATCATCCTGGGCTGGAATACCTGATCACAGGGGCCAGAAGTTGGGTGACTCCATGCAACACAGATGTACAGCAGTTCTCAGAAACAGTGCGACTACAACCAAATATTCATGAAGTCATTCAAAGGAAAGCAAAATCTTCAAATATTTTTTAGTTTATATAGTGAATGTTTGAGTTTGTAAAGAAGAATACAAACACTGCGATTTTTTTTGAACCGTCTAATATTCACTTTTCTTCAATTTTTTGTAGAGGAACAACACAAATTTGATCTATTTTTCTTCATGTTTTGATTTGAAATAGAATGCGCAGCACAGCCATCCAGAGCAGTGTGCTTACAGAGAGGCACACAGACACCGCCCCCTAGTAAAACACTCCCTCCACATAGTTAACCCTTTGACCGCCCCACATTTTAACCCCTTCCTGCCCCGTGCCATTAGCACAGTGTCAGTGCTTTTTTTTTTAGCACTGCTCACTGTATTGGTGTCATTGGGGGTGTCAGTTAGTCAGTTCCCCCCCAGTGTCAGAATGCCCGCCGCAGTCCCTTTATAAGTCGCTGATCGGCGCCGTTACTAGTTGAAAAACAAATCCCAGTATTTATACCGCCATTTATAAACACTATAATGTTCACGTAAACCTATTCCTTTACACGTATTGGGATTTTTTTTTAGCAAAGACATGTCGCAGAAAACCTTTTTTCCTAAATTTATGACGAAATTTTATTTTTAATTTTTTTACTGAACATGTTTAATAGCAAAAATATTGTTTTTTTTCTCAAAATTGTCAGACTTTTTTCTTTATAGTGCAAAAAATAAAAACCACAGAGACGATCAAATACCACTGAAAGAAAGCTCCATTCGTATTGTACAGGGACATGATTAAAAAAAAAATCGTAAATGCGTTGAAAAACAATTAATCTGAAGGTCAGAAAAAAGTAAAAAAAAAGTGCTATCTGTTCAAAACTCTTTGTAAAGTGCACTTTAAAGGCATAAATACTGTACAGGGACATGATTAACAATGAATTTGTAAATGTATTGAAAACCAATTAATCCGTTCGTATTGCAAAAAAAAATCGTAAATGCATTGAAACCAATTAATCCATTCCGGAGGTCAGAAAAAAGTAAAAAAAAAGTCTTTTATCTGTTCAAAACTTTTTATAAAGTGCACTTTAAAGGCATAAATACTGTACAGGGACATGATTTTAAAAAATAATCGTAAATGCATTGAAACCAATTAACCGCATGCCGCCCAGCCACTGTACATATACGGCGGCAGGGTGGCACTCACAGGCAAAACCACGTTTTAAAACGTGTGTTTTGCAAACAAATAGGGGGCGCGCGCAAGGCGCGCCGCCGCCCTATTTGTCAGGCTGATCACCGCCGCAGATGTCAGTCGCCGGGTCACAGCCGCTCCTTAGCGGCTATCTCCCGGCGATCGGCGGCAAACAGTGACAGACAGCACAGCTGCAGAAATGCCCGCAGCGGAAAAAGAAGAAAAGAATTAGCGCAGGGCAGGCATGACTAGGCCCAGAGTGGGAAGGAAGATGTGTAAGGGTTAATGTTAGCATTAGGGTTGGTAAAGGATAGCTGGGGGATCTGGTTGGTAGAGGAGAGTGTAGGTGGGGTCTCCTGCACTTTAGGGTGGAGTGTTCTGGGGAGGGGCGTCAGTTGGGAGCTGGACGTGGGAAAGAGAGCTTCCCTCCCGCCCGCCCTGTTTGGTGAATGTTGTGTTCCTCCTGGGGGGGGGGTGATTTTGGTTCCTGGGCGGTGGTTGGTCTTTGGAGGCGGTTCTTATCTTGGAGGTACAAAATGGTGTGGGACCCATCGTTGGTATGGTGTGCCCGGGAACATTCCCAGTTAACCGAGGTTTAACTGGAAGGTGGTGGTGCTGCACTGCGGACAGTATGGTTGTCTCCGAGCTGGTTGGTTGCGGCTGGAGGCCTAGTGGAATATGGTTGTCCGCAGGTGCATTTCGGATCGTTTTGGTGGTGCCTTCAAAGACCAACGACAACTCTTTATGTTTTCTGTTATAAGGAATGGTTGATGTGTTTAAACTTGATTGGTTAATAAAAGGCCATGCTGGCCATTTACTCCAAAATTGGTGTTGTGTTTTCTGTAAGTATAGTAAGTAAAGGGGATTGGTATGGAAGGGTAATGGTGGTGTAGTGGGGTCTGGATGAACCTATCTCGGGTGCACTAGTCATGCATTTTGGCAAAAATTTATGACTAAATTTTATTTTTGCATTTTTTTTTACTGGACATGTTTTATAGCAAAAAGTCCAAAATATTGTTTTTTTTTCCTCAAAATTGTCAGCCTTTTTTTTTTATAGCGCAAAAAATAAAAACCGCACAGGCGATCAAATACCACCGAAAGAAAGCTCAATTTGTGGGGAAAAAAAGGATGTAAATTCCATTTATGTACCGTATTGCATGACCGCGCAATTGTCCGTTAAACTAGCACAGCGCTGTATAGCAGAAAAATGGCGTAAATTGCAGTATCTATACCATAGTTTGTAGACGCTATAACTTCCACACAAAGCAATCAATATACACTTATTGGGATTTTTTTTACCAAAAACATGGAGCAGAATGCATTTTGGCCTAAATTTATAACCAACTTTGAGTTTACTATATATTTTTTATAGCTGAAAGTAAAAAATATTGTTTTTCTTCAAAATGTTTGGTCTTTTTTTGTTTATAGCGTGAAAAATAAAAAGCGCACAGGTGATCAAATACCACCGAAAAGAAAGCTCTATTTGTGTGAAAAAAAAGATGTAAATTTCGTTTGGGTTCAGCATTGCACGACCGCGCAATTATCAGTTAAATTAGTGCAGCGCCGAGTAGCAAAAAGAGGCCTGGTCATTAAGGGGGGTAAATCCTCTGGAGCTCAAGTGGTTAATCCGTTCCGGAGGTCAGAAAAAAGTAAAAAAAAGTCTTTTATCTGTTCAAAACTTTTTATAAAGTGCACTTTAAAGGCATAAATACTGTACAGGGACATGATTTAAAAAAAAAATCGTAAATGCATTGAAAAACAATTAATCCGTTCATTTTATGAAAAAAAAACGTAATCCGAGGCATTATTTTCAATGGATTTTCATTCGTAAACCGAAAATTACGTTAACCGAGGCGTTTGTAAACCTAGGTACACCTGTATATATATATATAATAGTTTTTTTGTTTGTTTTTTTTTTTAATCCTGCCCAAAACAATACTGGCCCTGACCTTTGACTCTGATCTTGACCCAAACGTTAACCCTGCCATTGACCTTGATCTAGGTATTTTTTAATTTCAGTATTATATTTCATTATTAATATTTTTTTTTTTTTTACACACTGTTGTTTTTTTTCTCTCTGATACAATCTAGCTCTCTCCTCCATTCAGAGAGAGAAAATACTAGGGCAGGCTTCGCAGTGACTAATCAATGTGATAGCCAATCAGAGGCTATCACAGCAATCAGGTGATCGCACAGCATTCCCGTGCGGATTACAATGCAAATGTCTGTTTGGTGCGATTTGAGTCGTACATTTTGTTTGGCTCAAATTGCATCGCATCCGCACCAAAAAGGGTCAGGACCCTTTTTAAAAATCTGCACCTGAATCGCATGTCATGGGTGTTCTCACCTCTACGATGCGATTTCTGGCCATCGCATCTGTTTCGGGGTGTCGTTAATTTATCGTTGACACCCGCACCAGATCGCATGAACGCAATGCAATTGCAATGCGGTGCGGGAAACGCACAGGCTCCGCAGATTCTCCCGCACCGCATTGGTGTGAACCCGGGCATAATCCTAGTAGACCTTCTGCCGGGGTTTCCACCACTGTAATGAGCTAAAAGTGGGACTGCAATGTGTCATAATGACTTCTGTGTTCTCCTGGGCAGGACTGCTATATCTTGGATCAAGGAGGAATAAAAGTCTTTGTGTGGAAAGGAAAGAACGCTTCAAAAGAGGAAAAATCGCAAGCCATGCCACGTGCCATGGTGAGTACAGCAACTGTGAAAATGTCCGTTATCATCCACCCAATGCTCCCCTTTATAAGTCCTCATTCACACGGGGCGTTTTTACAGCGACTGTTTTTGACGGTTTTTTTCTACAGCCAGTAAACCCCCCAGCATGTTATCCTATGTGTCCATCCCCAGCATGTTATCCTATGTGTCCATCCCCAGCGTGTTATCCTATGTGTCCATCCCCGGCGTGTTATCCTGTGTGTCCATCCCCGGCGTGTTATCCTATGTGTCCATCCCCGGCGTGTTATCCTGTGTGTCCATCCCCGGCGTGTTCTCCTATGTGTCCATCCCCGGCGTGTTATCCTGTGTGTCCATCCCCGGCGTGTTATCCTGTGTGTCCATCCCCGGCGTGTTATCCTGTGTGTCCATCCCCGGCGTGTTATCCTGTGTGTCCATCCCCGGCGTGTTATCCTGTGTGTCCATCCCCGGCTTGTTATCCTGTGTGTCCATCCCCGGCGTGTTATCCTGTGTGTCCATCCCCGGCTTGTTATCCTGTGTGTCCATCCCCGGCGTGTTATCCTGTGTGTCCATCCCCGGCGTGTTATCCTGTGTGTCCATCCCCGGCGTGTTATCCTGTGTGTCCATCCCCGGCGTGTTATCCTGTGTGTCCATCCCCGGCGTGTTATCCTGTGTGTCCATCCCCGGCGTGTTATCCTGTGTGTCCATCCCCGGCGTGTAATCCTATGTGTCCATCCCCGGCGTGTTATCCTATGTGTCCATCCCCGGCGTGTTATCCTATGTGTCCATCCCCGGCGTGTTATCCTATCTGTCCATCCCGGGCGTGTTATCCTATGTGTCCATCCCCGGCGTGTTATCCTATGTGTCCATCCCCGGCATGTTATCCTATGTGTCCATCCCCGGCATGTTATCCTATGTGTCCATCCCCTGCGTGTTATCCTATGTGTCCATGCACACATAGACTGGAATCAATGTTTTTTAGCTGTAAAAACGCTCTAATGCTGCAAACCAGCATTTTTGGAAGTTTTTTTGAGCATAAAAAAATAAATTTTTTTGGTTAAAAACACACAAATGCAGAAAAACACAGCAAAACTCAGCTAAATGATAATGCAAAAAAGCTTAAAAATGCTGAAAAACTTGCCTTTTTAACGTGACTTTACACAGCTAATGCTACCAGCGTTATTAAAACGCCCCCCCCCCCCCCCCCAGTGTGCATGGAGCCTGAGGTCACATCCATTTTTTTATCAGTTTACATCAGTTTTTTCAGCCATTTTTCATCCATCTACATCCATTTGCATCCGCTTACATCCAATTTCCGTTTGGTTACATCCATTTTTATCAGTTTACATCAGTTTTTTCATGCGTTTTTCATCTGTTTTTCTTCCGTTTACATCTGTTTTTTGTCCATTTACATCTGTTTTTCATCCGTTTTTCATCTGTTTTCATACATTTTCATTCAATTGCATCCATTTTTATCAGTTTACATTATTATTATTTCAGGTACTTATATAGCGCCATCAATTTACACAGCACTTTACATATATATTGTATATTCACATCAGTCCCTAACCCTCAAGGGGCCTACAATCTAAGGTCCCTAACTCACATTCATACATACACATACTAGGGACAATTTAGACAGGAGCCAATTCACCTACCAGAATGTCTTCGGAGTGTGGCAGGAAACCGGATTACCCGGAGGAAACCCACTCAGTCACAGGGAGAACATGCAAACTCTTGCAAAAATTGCAATCAATAAATGGATCTGGTGATTTGTAGCTCAGCTGCTGAGGACTTGTCATTTGGAGCTACAGAATCAACAGCTGTGAGGGACCGCCGAGCGGCACCCCTAGCACTCCACTGGTCAGGCGTGCCCAGAGCGCGGAGTCTAAGCCCCAGGGTACTTGTTCACCAGGGCCCCTGATGGTGGGGATGGACTTGTAGTACCCAGAGACCAGGTCGCCACTACTGAGCACACCTGTCAGTGGTAGGGGTGTTCGCCAGGGGCTCCAACCAGGGAGAGCCAGATGTGAGGAGGTCGGGTGACACCGACGGGATGGATGGATGGCTGAGCAAGTGCGAAGTCAGACAGGCCGAGTTGGTAACGTAGAGGACGGTAAGGTACAAGGGAGCAGGCAGAGAATCGTCGGGTCACACGCCAGGTCAGCAACAGGAGGTCAGATCTAATGAGGGGCATCCAGGGAGAGAGGTCAGGCAAAGCAAGGGTCTGGGCAGGAGAAATCAGCAGGTCAAGAACAATCCGGGTCAATAAACTTACAAGGCACAGGTACAGAATCACAGGAAGCAGGTAAGACCAGAAGGCAACGAAATGACAGCTCAGGGACATTTAAATATCCCGCCCTGCGCTGCCATTGGTCCCCAGCGGGCGGCCGCGGCTTCTACTGCACATGCGCGAACTTGAACGCCGCGGCCAGCCCAGACCTAGTGCCCGTGTACAGGGCAGAGCAGTGCGCCTGCGCCGGGACCATCGCGGCCGGCCCAGACCTAGTGCCCGTGTACAGGGCAGAGCAGTGCGCCTGCGCCGGGACCATCGCGGCAGGGATCGAGGGGATCCCTGACATTGCCCCCCCCTACGGGCAACCTCCGGATGCCCACCCGATCTCTCCACCACGGGTGATCACAAAGAAACCTCCGGACAAGTCTAGGTGCATGGACATTATGGGCTGGTTCCCACGAATTGTCCTCAGGGCCGTAGCCCTTCCACTTGATGAGAAATTGGGTCTGGCTCCCCCTTCGTCGGCACTTCAGGATTGCCTCCACCTCGAATTCTTCTTCCTCTTCAACCATTACGGCCTCCGGGGGCCTGGATTCCCGTTCCGGGAAGGCATCAGGGACCACCGGCTTCAACAGGGACACGTGGAAGACAGGGTGGATCTTGAGTGTCTCAGGGAGAACAAGTTCATAGGCCACTTCATTGACCATCCGTTTGATGCAAAAAGGTCCTATAAATTTAGGTCCCAACTTTTTTGACGGGCAGAGCATCTTCAAGTTCGATGTAGCCAGCCAAACCTTCTCTCCGGGCCGCAACACCAGATCCCCTCTTCGCTTCCTATTAAAAGCCCTCTTGTAGTCTTCTTGGGCTTGACGGATGGCTTCCTGTAGTTTTTTATTGTTTGAAGTGAAAAAGGTTTGTGCATCCTGTGTCGCTGGAATAGGGCATTCCGGGACTAAATCCGGGAGGAAGACAGGATGAAACCCATAGTTGGAGAAGAACGGGGACTGCCCTGTTGCTGAATGGCAAGCGTTGTTGTACGCGAATTCCGCCAAAGGGAGAAGTGGCACCCAGTCGTCCTGAGAGAATGATGTGTAGCATCGCAGATATTGCTCTAGGGTCTGATTGGTCCTTTCGGTCTGACCATTGGTCTGAGGGTGAAATGCCGAAGAAAGGGATAGCTTGATATCCAGGGCTTTGCACAATGCCCTCCAAAATCTCGAGGTAAACTGCACCCCTCGGTCCGAGACGATGTCTTCGGGAACCCCATGCAGTCTAACGACCTCTCGAATAAAAACTTGCGCCGTCTCGGCTGCTGATGGAGTCTTCCGTAAAGGAATGAAATGGGCCATCTTGGATAAGCGGTCCACGACCACGAGAATTGCTGTGTGGTCCAGTGAAGGTGGAAGCTCGACTATAAAGTCCATAGAGATTTTCTGCCAGGGCCGTTCAGGGATGGGTAATGGACGTAGCAGGCCCCACGCCTTATTTCTTGAAGGCTTGTTCCGCTGGCAGATGGCACAGGAGCCCACGTAACTTTTACAATCCTTGGCCATGTCCGGCCACCAGAAGGAACGTCGGAGACGTTCCAGGGTCTTGACCGGGCCAAAATGTCCTGCCATCGGGTGGTCATGGCAATGTCCCAAGACTAAGGTTCGGGCATCCTCCGGCACCACAATCCGGTCCTCCCTCCATAGGAGTCCCCCCTTGTTCTGGAGGGGCGCCCCATCGGAGGTAGACATCGCTGTGGACGCTCTCAGGATCTCGGAGCGAAGGTTCGTCTGGAGGGCCAAGAAGTTTCCCGCAGGCAGAATAGTGTCAGGTACTGGGATCTCCTTGGCGTCCTCGTACATACGTGACAACGTGTCTGGCTTCGTGTTTTTTGAACCCGGCCTGTATGTGATGTGGAACTGGAACCTCGAGAAAAACAATGCCCATCTTGCTTGTCGTGGGCGCAGACGTTTGGCCGTCCTCAGATATTCCAGGTTCTTGTGGTCCGTGAATATCAGGATGGGATGTGAGGCACCTTCCAGCAGGTACCTCCATTCTTCTAATGCGGTCTTGATAGCCAGTAGTTCTCGATCCCCAATGTCGTAGTTCCTCTCCGCAGGGGTAAGTTTCCGTGAGAAGAACGCTACTGGGTGAAGTAATTCCTTGGCGGCCTTTCGCTGGGAAAGGATGGAGCCAACCGCATTTTCTGACGCATCTACTTCTAAGATGTAGGGCAGGGAGGCGTCGGGATGACCCAGAATAGGTGCCGAGGTAAATAACTTCTTTAGTGCTTTAAAAGCTTCCTGTGCCTCTAGCGTCCATCTGAATCGCGTCCCAAGCTTGGTTAACTGAGTGATGGGGGAGACCAGACCCGAGAAGTTCTTGATGAACTTCCGGTAGAAGTTTGCGAACCCGATAAAACGTTGGACGCTTTTCCTGTCCGTGGGTTCAGGCCAATCTAGGATCGCAGAGACCTTCTGAGGGTCCATTGCGACCCCCGTGGTGGAGATAATCAGACCCAGAAATGTAACGCTAGCCTGTTCAAAGCAACATTTCTCTGCTTTAGCGTACAACCCGTGCTGCCGCAACCGCCCCAACACCTTTGTTACATGTACCCTGTGCTCCCCCAGGGAGGATAAGAAAATCAAAATGTCGTCTAAGTAGACGATGACAAAGATGTCCAGGAAGTCCCTAAAGATGTCGTTTACAAAGTGCTGGAAGGTGGCCGGCGCATTGCACAACCCGAAAGGCATGACCAGGTATTCGAAATGGCCGAAACGGGTGCGGAAGGCCGTTTTCCACTCATCCCCCTCCCTTATGCGAACCAAGTTGTAGGCTCCCCTTAAGTCCAGCTTGGTAAATACTACTGCAGCTTTTAAGCTCTGGAATAATTCTGGTACCAGTGGTAGTGGGTAACGATTTTTAATTGTGACCCTATTCAGCTCCCTATAGTCAATACATGGCCTCAAAGTCTTGTCCTTCTTTTCTACAAAGAAGATCCCTGCACCTGCTGGGGAAGTGGAGGACGGATGAATCCCTTCCGGAGGCTGTCCTCAATATAATCCTTCAGGGCCCCTAATTCTAGCTCAGAAAGGGGAAAAATTCGCCCAAAGGGAATTTCAGAACCGGGTAACAGATCAATAGGACAGTCATATGGGCAGTGGGGGGGTAGAGTATCTGCTCCCCGTTCACTGAACACATCAAGAAACTTATGATAGGCTGCAGGAATCACTTGTTTTAGGCTGGCATCCCCTTCAGAGCACAGGAGGACCTGGGGGACCTCCGGGCCCGAAGTTCGGCACAGTTCCCGACAGTATGGGGAAGGGAACGAGACAACCCCAGTTTCCCAGTCAATTTGGGGGTTATGGGCCCGCAACCATGGGAGCCCCAGAATGACTGGGAAAAGGGGTGATGCAATAGCATCCAGGCGGAGGAGTTCCCGGTGCTGACCGGCAATGGAAGTCACAATGGAAGGGGTCTCCTGGTTAACCACCCCTGACTTTATCCGGGACCCATCAGCCAAAAAGATGTGAAACCCCTTCTCCTTTGGACGGAGGGGGATACCCTGCTGGTGAGCAAAATTGATATCCACAAAACAGCTGCATGCCCCCGAATCAACTATGGCCGTCACCTCCACGGTCCTTTCTGAAAGCTGAAAGGAGAGGGGGACAACTAAGTATTGGGACGGATTCATATTGCCAATAGATAAAGAAGATGAGGTGAACTTACTCAGTTTCTGCGGGCAGGAACGTACCATGTGACCGGCTTCACCGCAGTAGAGACACAGATTCTGGGAGCGTCTGCGCTGGCGTTCCTCTGGCGGTAGTTTAGGCCGTGCCAGGCCTAGCTGCATGGGTTCGGGAGCATCTTCAGACGGCAGGTTCTGGATGTTTGGCCTAGTATGTTGACTGGATCCTTGGAATGACCCCCAGGTATTTCCGCGACCCTGACCAGACCTCTCCAATCTGCGCTCCCGTAGCCTACGGTCAATTTTAATGGTGAGTGCAATCAAGTCCTCTAATGTCTCGGGCACCTCTACCCGGGCGAGCTCGTCTTTCAGAGCCTCAGATAGGCCCATACAGAACTGGTGCACAAGTGCGAACTCGTTCCAGCGAGTGTCTCCCATCCAGCGCCTAAAGTCAGAGGCGTATTCCTCAGCCGCTCGCCGACCTTGTCGGAGTGCGTATAATGTGGCCTCGGCCGAGGCCGCCCGTTGTGGGTCATCGTATAAGATGGCCATAGCGTTAAAGAAGTTGTCAACCGTAACCAGATGGGGATCATTATTTCCCCTTAGTCGGTGGGCCCAGTCTTGGGGTTCACCCTGCAACAGGGAGAAAACAAACCCCACTTTCACCGATTCTGTCAAAAAGGTCCGTGGTTGCAGTTCAAAGTAAAGCAGACAGGAGTCACGGAATGACCGAAAGCGTGTGCGATCCCCGTGGAAGCGCTCGGGTAAGGGTACTCGGGGTTCCGCCATAGGGAGTGATGCGGAAGGCCCAGGAGCCGGCTCGTGGGCTGCTGCGACCGGAGGTGCAGGAGCCGGGGCCTGTGAAACAGGAGCAGATATGGTGCAGGCCTGAAACCGATTCTCAATCTGCAAACATCTGTCCTGCAAAGAGTTTACTGCTTGCGTCAGGGTAGCCAGGTGCCTGCAAACCTCCTCCATCGGGGAGGGTCCTCCTCGAGGCTCAGTCATGGCCTTCTGGTACTGTGAGGGACCGCCGAGCGGCACGCCTAGCACTCCACTGGTCAGGCGTGCCCAGAGCGCGGAGTCTAAGCCCCAGGGTACTTGTTCACCAGGGCCCCTGATGGTGGGGATGGACTTGTAGTACCCCGAGACCAGGTCGCCACTACTGAGCACACCTGTCAGTGGTAGGGGTGTTCGCCAGGGGCTCCAACCAGGGAGAGCCAGATGTGAGGAGGTCGGGTGACCCCGATGGGATGGATGGATGGATGGCTGAGCAAGTGCGAAGTCAGACAGGCCGAGTTGGTAACGTAGAGGACGGTAAGGTACAAGGGAGCAGGCAGAGAATCGTCGGGTCACACGCCAGGTCAGCAACAGGAGGTTAGATCTAATGAGGGGCATCCAGGGAGAGAGGTCAGGCAAAGCAAGGGTCTGGGCAGGAGAAATCAGCAGGTCAAGAACAATCCGGTCAATAAACTTACAAGGCACAGGTACAGAATCACAGGAAGCAGGTAAGACCAGAAGGCAACGAAATGACAGCTCAGGGACATTTAAATATCCCACCCTGCGCTGCCATTGGTGCCCAGCGGGCGGCCGCGGCTTCTACTGCGCATGCGCGAACTCGAACGCCGCGGCCGGCCCGGACCTAGTGCCCGTGTACAGGGCGGAGCAGTGCGCCTGCGCCGGGACCATCGCGGCAGGGATCGAGGGGATCCCTGACACCAGCTTATCCAATGTGCCTACTGATGACCACGGCACATCACTGATCTGTAGCTCCATAGAGATGCATGGTAGCCAGCTAAGGCAGCTACTCTATAGCCAACTAAAAAGCTCTACAGAAATGTTCCAGAGATGCAGTATATGTACCTACTACAAATCCCTGCTACAAAGTTGTTGGTCTGCCATGACTTTTGGTATGCTGGTAGGCCAACTATCTAATAATTACAAGAATAGGATAGCAGATTTTGGAAAGTTTTCAATAAATATTGAAAAACACCAACTGACCTTGATGGTGAAGACCTTTTAAGGCAGTACTACCAAGGTTGGTTGAATATGTTACTGTCTGAAGCAGGGGCGGACTGACAACTCATGGTGCCCCCGGGCAATAGGGGATCATGGGGCCCCTGTGTCCTCCCCATACTCAAACCACACCCAAACAAAGCCATCTCAAACCACACCCAAACAAATGAAAGGTACCAGTGCCATCTCATGGGGCCCCCTATTGACCCTAGGCCCTCGGGCAAAACATGGAAAGAGTCCACTCTTACAGTAAAAATTGACACATTTCAGCCGTATAGGCCTTGGTCATAATCTGTTGATGGCCGTCATCCGTAGACAATTCTATTTTCCTTCTAAAACATCGAAATCAACAGAGAAGGCAATGTTTGTTTTCTTCACAGAATTATATTAAAGCTAAGAACTACCCCAATTCCACCAATGTGGAGGTCGAAAACGACGGTTCTGAATCTGCTGTGTTTAAGCAGCTCTTCCAAAAGTGGCCTACAAAGGACGAGACTGTGGGTGTGGGGAAGACGCATACTGTTGGTAAAGTAGGTAAGTGGAACATCAATTGGATGCAAACTTAATGGACGTCTGTAGGGTAAGCTGAGAGCAGATATTGATCACTTAACATTCTCTGGAAACATAGTGACGTCACCTCCAGGCCCCAACCTACGCGTTTAATCACTTGATGTCCTCTGGGAACGTGGTGACATCACCTCCAGGCCCCACCCTACATGTTTAATCACTTGATGTCCTCTGGTAACATGGTGACTTCATTTCCAGGCCCCACCCTACGCGTTTAATCACTTGACGTCCTCTGGGAACGTGGTTACATCACCTCTAGGCCTCACCCTATGCGTTTAATCACTTGAAGTCCTCTGGGAACGTGGTGACGTCACCTCCAGGTCCCACCTTACACGTTTAATCACTTGACGTCCTCTGGGAATGTGGTGACTTCACCTCCAGGCCCCACCCTACCCATTTAATCACTTGATGTCTTCTGGGAACGTGGTGACTTCACCTCTAGGCTTCACCCTATGCTTTTAATCACTTGACGTCCTCTGGGAATGTGGTGATTTCATCTCCAGACCCCACCCTACCAGTTTAATCACTTGACGTCCTCTGGGAATGTGGTGACTTCACCTCTAGGCTCCACCCTATGCTTTTAATAACTTGATGTCTTCTGGGAACGTGGTGACCTCCCCTCCAGTCCCCACCCTACCCGTTTAATCACTTGACGTCCTCTGGGAATGTGGTGACTTCACCTCTAGGCTCCACCCTATGCTTTTAATCACTTGACGTCTTCTGGGAACGTGGTGACCTCACCTCCAGGCTCCAACCTACACGTTTAATCACTTGATGTCCTCTGGGAATGTGGTGACGTCACTCCCAGGCCCCACCGTACGCTTTTAATCACTTGACATCCTCTGGGAATGTGATGATTTCACCTCCAGGCCCCACCCTACGCGTTTAATCACTTAACGTCCTCTGGGAACATAGTGGCATCAACTCCAGGTCACACCCTACGCCTTTAATCACTTGACGTCCTCTGGGAACATGGTGACGTCACCTCCAGACCCCGCCCTACATGTTTAATCGCTTGGTGTCCTCTGGGAACGTGGTGACTTCACTTCCAGGCCCCACCCTATGCGTTTAATCACTTGACATCCTCTGGGAACATGGTGAGGTCACCTCCAGGCCCCGCCCTATGCGTTTCGTCACTTGACGTCCTCTGGGTGTGGAAGGACATGGTTGCGAGGTGGTTGTGGTTGGAATTTATGAATCGTATGGGGTTGTTATATTATATATTTTGCACATTGATTGTATGCACTTTAAAAGGACACTATTGGAGGTTATATAACGTGGTTTTGAGGTTGCACTTTTTTGCACATTGCACTTTTATATCTGGGGAGCATACCATATAGAATGCTGGGTTTTGGTTTTAGTGCAGGTAGCACTGTTCGATATTTATTATTTTTGAATGTTTGATGGTTACGCCATTAAGAACAGCAGCTGCCGTGAGTGATTAGATCAGTTTTGATGTACTTTATTGCCCGTGGTGCAGTCCTTAATAATATATTTATAACCCCATATTAAACTGTATGTTCATTTAGCCAAAGTGGAGCAAGTGAAGTTTGACGCCACGCTCATGCACGCCAAACCAGAGGTAGCCGCGCATCACAAAATGGTTGATGACGGATCGGGAGAGGCGGAGGTGAGAATACATTTTTTGCCAATGAATATCAAGTAGAGAACATCTGTATCTATTTTCCATATTGCTACCAATGTTGTCTGTATGCAATATTAAGACAAAAATGTGTTTTGCAATGTAACCAATCGGATGGCGGCTTCCATTTTACAACTTATACTAGAAATTTGACAGCTGCGATCCGACCGATGTACAACAACCACAGTTGATGACGTTGTTTTCGCAATGCTCGTATTTTGCTCCTGTGCAAACAGAAGTCTTTACTTTGGCCTTGACATTCTGGGTTCTGACCCCACAGGTCTGGAGAATTGAGAATTTGGAACTGGTACCAGTAGAGAAGCAATGGTTGGGACATTTCTACGGCGGAGACTGTTACCTCATTCTGTACAAGTACCTCGTCAATATCAAGTACCACTACATCCTCTACATGTGGCAGGTGAGCCGAGGGAGGACCTCAAATTCCTGGTAGACACAGATGAAGCTTAAGCCGGCCATAGATGGATCAAAATTCAGCCAGTTCAGCAGGAAGCGCCTGCATTTCGATCCATCTATAGGTAGGCTAGTTGAATACCCACAAGGAAGAAAAATATATTTGAAATATATTTTTAAAATATTCCTCCCAAATATATTGACGTGTTTGAAATGCTACAATTTTGGCCATATTCAATATAGTTCAATAAATATATATATATATATATATATATATATATATATATATATATATATATATATATATATATATATCATGTTGAAATGCATTTTTTATATATTGCAAAATATATGAAAAATATTTTTTAAAATATATTTTTAAATATATTCAGATTTTTTTTAACATATAAAAAAGTCATTTTAACATATATTTTTATGCATATTTGTAAATTCCAAAAATGGAGATTTGTATTTTTAAAGACATATAGTATATCTGAAATGTATTTTTAAATATATTTCTCATACATTTTGTATTAAAAAAGCATTTCAACATGCAGTATATATATATATATATATATATATATATATATATATGACTTTTTTATATGTTAAAAATAGTCTGAAGAATATATTTAAAAAAAATATATTTTTGAAAATATTTTTTATATATTTAGCAATATATAAATAAACACACTTCAACATGCAGTATATATATATATGACTTTTTTATATGTTAAAAATAATCTTAAGAATATATTTAAAAAAAAACTATACGTTTGAAAATATTTTTCATATATTTAGCAATATATAAATAAACGCATTTCAACATGCAGTGTATATGTATGTGAATATATATATATATATATATATATATATATATGTATTTATTTATTGAAATAAATGTATTAAATACTATATACACTTTACTATATAAAAGACATACAGTATATTTGAAATGTATTTTTTGTAATAAAAAAACGCATTTCAACATGCAGTATATATATATATATATGTAAAGTGCTATATATAGGTTTCTAAAATAAATAAATAACATGTAGTGTTCCCTTCGGTACGTTGGGATCAGCAGTTACCCGCCATGTTTTCTACATACCTTTCACAGGGGCGCCACGCCAGTCAAGATGAAATTGCCGCATCAGCCTATCAGGCGGTGGCCCTGGACCAGCAATATGGAGGGGAGCCCGTACAAGTCCGTGTATCTATGGGCAAAGAACCCCCGCACCTTATGGCTATATTTAAAGGGAAGATGGTGGTGTACGAGGTAAGAGACATCCTGGGAAATGAAGTAAAACACTCTTCACGCTTCTGATGCGGCAAATAGCAATGTGTTTGTCTTAGAGTGTAAACGTACAACCCAAACGCACACGTTCCTGCGTTAAAAATGGCGGTGTGTATAAGTGGGTGCTGCAGCGACCATCGGCAGGAAACGCACAGAGTCAGCAAGGGAGAATGTCACCAGCACATCGAGGATCACCAATACGGGTCCAAATGTTTTAGTGAACGATCACATAGTTACAGCAAGGCAACGTTTCGGAGTCTCACAGAACCCCTTCATCAGGCATATGACGTCACATAGGTCACATAGGTCACATGCCTGATGAAGGGGTCCTGCGAGACTCTGAAACGTTGCCTTGCTGTAACTATGCGATCGTTCATTAATACTTTTGGACCCATTTTGGTGATCCTCGGTGTGCTGGTGACATTCTCCCTGTCTTATCAGAATGTTACATTAAATGAGTAACTGTATGATTGGAACTCCAGGAAACAGCTAAATTTGCAGTTGGAAAAAATCAGTTGCTGATATACCCAAAAAAGATTGGTAATTCTGTACACCTAAGCAGGGACGTCCCTAGGGTTGGTGTCACACGGTGTGATAACACTTGGTGACACCCCCTCCGACAATCCCCGCAGAATGGATTGGATCTTCTGATTGAGCATAATGGATCGGAGTCTGATCCATTATGCTCCCCAAAAGAAAAAAAAACTGCTGTAACTGATTATAAAATGTTAGCTGGAGTTTGGCTTCAATTTGTTAGTGTATCTAAATCGGCTAGTCCATCGAACACTCCCCTCCTCCCAGACTGACAATGCTTCTGTCCAAAGGTGTCCCCCTGTGCTCCTTCATCCAGAGTGGAGGCACTCTACATAGTTATATAGTCTGGCTGAAAAAAGACAAAAGTCCATCCAGTTCAACCATAGAAAAAAAAAGTGATAATCCTACACCCACAGTTGATCCAGAAGAAGGCAAAAAAAACCCATCAAAGCATGATCTAATTTGTTCTTGCTGGGAAAAAATTCCTTCCTGATCCCCCGAGAGGCAATCAGATATTCCCTGGATCAACTATAATTCCACACTAATACAGGAGGAGTGTTACTGGCCAGATCACCAGGTGAAAACAGAGGGGAAAAAAGCCTAAAAAAGAAAACTAATGCAGCTATCACATCTAATGGTTGGTATGCTGCAATATATGACATTTTTGGTTTGGGGTTTAGTACGGCTGTAGACTGTCAGTTTAGCCATTTACCTGGAGTTCTGCTTTTATTAAATACAGGATGAAAAAGTATCTTTTGGGCAGCACAGTGGCTAAATGGTTAGCAGTACTAGGGGTTGTTGGTTCAAATCCCAACCACGGCACCACCTGCCTGGAGTTTGCATGTTCTCCCTGTGCCTGTGTGGGCTTCCTCCACGTACTCCAGTTTCCTCCCACACTCCAAAGACATGCTGGTAGGTTAATTGGCTCCTGTCTACATTGTCCCTAGTATGTGTATGCAGGGCTTTCTTTCTGCCGGAACGCGGCGGTACTGCGTTCCGCCACCTTTTTCTTCTTGTCCCCGCTCACCGACTGCCTCTGCAGAGCTGACAAGCTATGCAGAGCAGCGAAAGTGACAGGTGCCGGACGCGGCTTGTTTATGTCATGCTTGCGCGTGCCCGGCACCTGTCACTGCCGCTGCTCACAGCCGGTGAGCGGGGACATGCACGCTTCACCCCCCCCCCTCTACCGCCAGCGTGTAAACATCGGGGGCGCGCGGCCACCCCCATAGGAAAGGTGTATCTTAGTACACCCGGCGGTGCGCGCTGACGTCATCACGCCCTCTGCTCGTCGATCCTACCATAGCGCGGATCGTCAGCATCAGGTAAGGAGCGGCGATACAATTTTTCTCGCTTTTCTTGCTAATGTGGGGGGGGGGGCAGTGTTACTCGCTATTCTTACTAATGTGGGGGGGGGGGGCGGTGTTAATTCCATACATTTACTTTTATAGCCCCTCCCAAATTTTACTTGCATTCCTGTTCTCTAAAGGGGTGGTCCTAGGGTTTGATGGGGGCGTGGCCAGGTTTGGGTGGGGGAGTTCCACCACCTTTCCTCTGAGAAAAAAAGCCCTGTGTGTATGTATGAATGTGAGTTAGGGACCTTGGATTGTACACCCCTTGAGGGTTAGGGACTGATGTGAATGTACAATATATATGTAAAGTGCTGCGTAAATTGACGGCGCTATATAAGTACCTGAAATAAATAATGTTTTCCTCCCCCAGGGTGGCACCTCCCGTGCAGACAGCAATGAGACTCCCGCTGAGATCAGGCTGTTTCATGTACATGGAACCAATGAGTACAACACCAAGGCTTTTGAAGTGCCAGTGCGGGCCTCATCCCTCAACTCTAATGATGTGTTTGTGCTGAGGACAAAGGGAGCCTGTTATATCTGGTGCGGAAAGGTAAGAAAAGCAACCTGGAAGGCTCTCCTGGCTAGATCCTCCTGTTCCTGGTAGGGCCAATCATATCTGTTAGGTCCAAGGGTGAACACCAGGCTACAAGACATCTAATGGTCTGCCTCGAGGTGTTTTAGCATTTTTTGTATATATTTTCTTTATTATATTAAAGATTTAAAACATTCATTTATTTGTAAACATTTTTATATTTTTTTGCCAGGTAAACACGAGATACTCTTTATAAAGAAGCTGTGTACCTATCTATTCCTAGCTGCTGTGTTCAAAAAATGCCAGTTCTAGCATAGCTTAAAGTTAGAAAAGTGAACTACTCCCCTCCCATCCTGCTCTGGTTAGATGTGGATTCAGTTACCCTCGGTTCACATCTATGCGGCTGTGCGGGCCGTGTTTTGCATGGGCACGAGAGCCCATTCATTTGAATGGACTCCCGTGCCCGTGACATGCAGGGAAGAAGTCCCTGCACTTCTTTGGAAAACGCAACCTGCACGGGAACCGAGGTTCTCAGTACTGTTGCGTTTTCCAGTGCGGGCGTCGTACCATTAGAACTAATGTCACCCGTCCACGGGTCCACATTTCTCTGTGTGGGTGGTGCAGCTGCACAGATTTTCGCAGCGGCACCACCCACACAGATGTGAAGCTAGGATTAGAGAGAGTCTGAAATCCCCTCCATGGACACAGGTGTATACAATCAAGCCCCTAGACATGCAGACTGCTTCTACAAACATTGGTGAAAGAATGGGTCGCTCTCAGGAGCTCAGTGACTCCAAGCGTGGTCCCGTGATAGGTGGCCACCTGTGCAATAAGTCCATCTGTGACATTTCCTGGCTACTAAATATTCCACGCTCAACTGTTAGTGGGATTATACCAAAGTAGAAGCAACTGGGAACAACAGCAACTCAGCCACCAAGTGGTAGGCCACGTCACATGACAGAGCGGGGTCAGCGCATGCTGATGCGCACAGTGCGCAGAAGTCACCAACTGTCTGCAGAGTCAATAGCTAAAGACCTCCAAACTTGGTGTGGCCTTCAGATGAACACAACAACAGTGCATAGAGAGCTTCATGGAATGGGTTTCCATGGCTGAGCAGCTGCATCCAAGCCTTCCATCACCAAGTGCAATGCAAAGCTGTGGTATAAAGCACGCCACCACTGGACTTTATAGCAGTGGAGACGTGTTCTCTGGAGTGACTAATTACACTTCTCTGGCAATCTGATGGATGTGACTGGGTTTGGCGGTACCCAGGAGAATGATACTTGCCTGACTGCATTGTACCAAGTGTAAAGTTTGGTGGAGGGAGGATTATGGTGTGGGGATGTTTTTCAGGTGTTGGGCTTGGCCCCCTAGTTCCAGTGAAGCGAACTCTTAAGGCGTCAGCATACCAAGACATTTTGGACAATTTTATGCTCCCAACTTTGTGGGAAGAGTTTGGGGATGGCCCCTTCCTGTTCCAACATGAAGGCCCACCAGTGCACAAAGCAAGGTCCATAAAGACATGGAGGAGCCAGTTTGGGGTGGAGGAACTTGACTGTCCTGCACAGAGTCCTGACCCCAACCCCATAGAACACCTTTGGGATGAATTAGAGTGGAGACTGTGAGCCAGGCCTCCTCCCCCGACATCAGTGCCTGACCTGACAAATGTGCTTCTGGAAGAATGGTCCAACCTTCCCACAGACACCCTCCTAAACCTTGTGGACGGCCTTCCCAGAAGAGTTGAAGCTGTTATAGCTGCAAAGGGCGGGGCCAACTCAATATTGAACCCTACGGACTAAGACTGGGGGGCCATTAAAGTTCGTGTGCATGGAAAGGCAGACAAACCAATACTTTTGGCAATACAGTGTGTATATATATATAATCCAGATATACCTAACCCTAAACCTGCCCCCACCACTATTCTAAGCCTATTTTATTTACCCTGTAAAAGGAAAGATGTCTAGACTTACTTATTCTTAAGTCGCTCCAGTCTGGGCACATGATCAGGTCCCAGTACTGGCTTCAGTGTAGAGGAGGGACAGCAATTCCGGGAAGGCCCCCAACAACGGGAAGGCGCCCCGTCCGAGTGCCTGTCCCCCCTGCTCTGCTGTCATTTGCTACAGCACAAGCTAATCAGCGGATCCCGACCAATGATTTATGGTCAGGACCTGCTGACTGGCTTAGTGAATGACGGAAGAGAGCCCTGTGAACACAATACAGGGCTGTCTAATGACTGCTGTTTTTTTTTTCTCCCTGCAAAGCAGGTACTAAAAACCGGCACATTGCTTAGTAAAATCATCACTCAGTACATACACTAAACATTGGTAGGCACACAGTTAACCCCTTGATTGGCCCTAAATGCAAACCCCTTCCCAACCAGTGTCATTAGTACAGAGATAATGTATATAATTAGCACTGTTCACTGTATCAGTTCCCTTAAAGTGTCAGTTAGTGTCAGATTGCCCACCGCACTATCACAGTCCCACTATAAGTCACTGATCACCACCATTACTAGTATAAAAAAAAAAAAAATTCCAGTATATATACCATTGTTTGTAGACGCTATAACTTTCACACAAACCAATGAATATACACTTACTGGGATTTTTTTTCCACCAAAGACATGTAGCAGAATATATTTTGGCCTAAATTTATGAAGAAATATGATTTTTTAAAAATATTTGAATAGGATATGTTTTACAATATAGCAGAAAATAAAAAATATAGTTTTTTTACAGACTTTTTTTGTTGATATAATAAAAAATAAAAAACCCAGTGGTGATCAAATATTACCAAAAGGTGATAAAAATCTTCCGGAGTGTAAGTGGTTACAATCTGCAGCACTGTACCTGCGGGCAATGGTGTATTTAGGTTTTGTGCTAACCTAGGAAACACAAAAACCGTATGCCCACATGGAAACCGACCAACACAACCCCCCCTTCCCCCACCCGCGGAAAGAGAATCACATTGACCAACAACGAGCCTTCCACTACCCCTCCAGCAATAGAGAGACACTCATCTTCACAGCTCTGGACATCCCCGGGAGCGAGAGCCAGGCTCTACATACACCATCAAACAGGCTGCAGCCTCTCTTGGATCCCACCTGGTTTCCATGGTGCACATGTCCCTTCTTTCATCCCTTCTTCTAGGGGGAGGTGCTGCTCCCCCTGAAAAATGCCGCCCTAGGCAAGTGCCTTGTTTGCCTTGTGGTAAATACACCCCTGCCTGCGGGGTACTGCTCTGTAGGGGGAGGTTGGAAAGCCACCTCCCCCACTGCTGTTCACTTTGCTGCCTTCATTGAGCTCCCGCGTAAGAGCTCGGCTGTGACATGAATGACTTTCTCAACCAGGATGCCCTGGCACCCCAGTTTTTGAAAGGCTGAGCTAGACTGTAGGAGCAGAGGAATGCAAGATTCCAGGCAGCAGATGTCAGCACCATCAGGAGGCAGGCTGCAAGTAGTGTAGTAGTGTGATATATATATATATATATATATATATATATATATATATATAAAACAAATCAAAAACAAAAAATGAACTGTTCAAAAATAATAACCCAAAACCTGACTTATGAACCCATGTTACCTGTAATCTTTTACAACTGTACTTGATGTCCTGTCAATCAGAGATTCGTATGACTGAAGGCACCAAATTCGAATGCATGTTTTATCTCTTGCAGGGCTGCAGTGGTGATGAGAGAGCCATGGCCAAGAACGTTGCTGACCTGATCTCCAGGGGTGAGAAGGTGGTTGTGGCTGAAGGCCAGGAACCATCTGAGTTCTGGTTGGCTCTGGGAGGCAAATCTCAGTATGCTAACAACAAGAGGTAAATATGTGACCCCCTGGCTAGTGTATGAAGCATAAAAAAGCTGGTAAACATAAACCATATTCTACTGTATATCAGGGTTTCTCAACCTCGGTTCCTCCAGAGGTTGCTAAGGGTTCCTCAAGCAATGAGCAATTTCTGCCTCTCAGATAAGTTCCCACTGACACCATAGACCATTTAGCTATGTATAAGAAGGGAATTATTCCCAATGACCACAAGTGTAAGGATCATTCTTCCCAATGACCACAAGTGTGAGGATCATTCTTCCCAATGACCACAAGTGTGAGGATCATTCTTCCCAATGACCACAAGTGTAAGGATCATTCTTCCCAATGACCACAAGTGTAAGGAGCATTCTTCCCAATGACCACAAGTGGAAGGAGCATTCTTCCCAATGACCACAAGTGTGAGGAACATTCTTCCCAATGACCACAAGTGGAAGGAGCATTCTTCCCAATGACCACAAGTGTGAGGATCATTCTTCCCAATGACCACAAGTGTGAGGATCATTCTTCCCAATGACCACAAGTGTAAGGAGCATTCTTCCCAATGACCACAAGTGTAAGGAGCATTCTTCCCAATGACCACAAGTGGAAGGAGCATTCTTCCCAATGACCACAAGTGTGAGGAACATTCTTCCCAATGACCACAAGTGGAAGGAGCATTCTTCCCAATGACCACAAGTGTGAGGAGCATTCTTCCCAATGACCACAAGTGTGAGGATCATTCTTCCCAATGACCACAAGTGTGAGGAGCATTCTTCCCAATGACCACAAGTGTGAGGAGCATTCTTCCCAATGACCACAAGTGTGAGGAGCATTCTTCCCAATGACCACAAGTGTGAGGAGCATTCTTCCCAATGACCACAAGTGTGAGGAGCATTCTTCCCAATGACCACAAGTGTGAGGAGCATTCTTCCCAATGACCACAAGTGTAAGGAGCATTCTTCCCACTGACCATCACACTAATGTATCATGAGTTGTAGATACAGTAATTTTTAGACGGGGTTCCCTGAGACCAGAAAGTGATTTCAAGGGTTCCTCCATGTTAAAAAGGTTGTGAAAGGCTGTTCTATACAAACGGATTTTGATGATCCAGGTATCTCCAGTACCAGAATCATGAGGAGATGAGAACAACTTGAGACCATAGCAGTTATTGATTAAGAAAAACAAAATTGTTGATTGTCATAGAGGTTCTGAATGAACCAGGGTATCTCAAAGAGATGGGCCATTTAGATAGGAAGAATTGTACTCATATCTGGATTCTTTATATGAACTTTTCATCTGATGAATACAGAAGAAATAATTGTCTCATTTATCTGATTCACTATCATACATGCAGCTAAGTGGAAGACGCAGAACGGTTTTTTTTTTTTTTTTTTTTTATGATTTCCCACTGTTCACCATGATATAATGTCTACCTTTTTCATGATCTATGTGATCTAATAAATACAATTTTGCATGCACTAATTTAGTGATTATTACTCCGCATAGGATTTATTAAAAACCACTTTTTGGCAGGTCTGCACTAGTCAGCTGCTAGGGGATATGTGTGTATAACTTGCGAGCCACCAAAATAAAAACTCCTCTGGATCGCTAACATATATCACATACTAATACGGCTGCCAGACTCATTCACCTTTCCAACCGCTCCATCTCCGCCACCCCCCTCTGCCAATCCCTCCACTGGCTTCCGATTGCGCAACGGATCAAATTCAAAATCCTAACACTGACGTACAAAGCCGTCCACCATACTGCCCCGAACTACATCACTGACCTAATATCCAAGTACCGCCCAGCATGCACACTCCGCTCCTCACAAGACCTCCTTCTCTCTAGTTCCCTGGTCTCCTCCTCCCATGCCCGCCTCCAGGACTTCTCCAGGGTGTCACCCATCCTCTGGAACTCCCTGACCCAACCCATCAGATTATCACCTACTCTCCTCTCCTTTAGGCGCACCCTGAAAACCCATCTCTTCAGGGAAGCCTACCCCACCCCCTGCTAACTTGCCGACCTCCTCCCCTTTCCTACCACTCCATCCCCCACAGCTATCTCCTCCTGTACCACCATCCCCTCCCTCCTAGATTGTAAGCTCCAAGGAGCAGGGCCCTCGATCCCCTCATGTTTTGAATTGTATTGGTATTGTTCTGTCACATGTTCTGTCCCCCTTTGTAATGTACAGCGCTGAGCGAACCATTGGCGCTTTATAAATACTGTATAATATTAATATTACTCTAACTGTGTATAAAAAAAAACATATCACCAAAATGTTGCGCTCCCAATCAAACTAAATATAAATAACTTCAAATAAAATATCCACACAAAAATATATCATACATAAAATAATGAATGCCAAATTAATAATTGTGATATAAAATCAAACAAACAACAGTCCCATTCTTCAAACAATAATACAAAGAAAATGTGACGACGGGATCCAAAAACACCAGTTGTGACTTTTTCGTGAATCCTTATAACATTAATGATGTGCGCTCACCTCCTTGCAAGCCTAACAGATAGGCTTATTACACTTTTTGTTCACATATATGGAACCTGCTATAATTTGCTGCAGCATGGAATGGATGTTGGATACAGTGGGGCAAAAAAGTATTTAGTCAGCCACCAATTGTGCAAGTTCTCCCACTTAAAAAGCTGAGAGAGGCCTGTAATTGGCATCATAGGTAGACCTCAACTATGAGAGACAAAATGAGAAAAAAATCCAGACAATCACATTGACTGATTTGGAAAGAATTTATTTGCAAATTATGGTGGAAAATAAGTATTTGGTCAATATCAAAAGTTCATCTCAATACTTTGTTATATATCCTTTGTTGGCAATGACAGAGGTCAGATGTTTCCTGGAAGTCTTCACAAGGTTGGCACACACTGTTGCTGGTATGTTGGCCCATCCTCCATGCAGATCTCCTCTAGAGCAGTGATTTTTGGGGCTGTCGCTGGGCAACACGGACTTTCAACTCCCTCCAAAGGTTTTCTATGGGGTTGAGATCTGGAGACTGGCTAGGCCACTCCAGGACCTTGAAATGCTTCTTACGAAGCCACTCCTTTGTTGCCCAGGCGGTATGTTTGGGATCATTGTCATGTTGGAAGACCCAGCCACGTTTCATCTTCAATACCCTTGCTGATGGAAGGAGGTTTGCAGTCAAAATCTCACGATACATGGCCCCATTCATTCTGTCCTGTACATGGATCAGTCGTCCTGGTCCCTTTGCGGAGAAACAGCCCCAAAGCATGATGTTGCCACCCCCATGCTTCACAGTAGGTATGGTGTTCTTTGGATGCAACTCAGCATTCTCTCTCCTCCAAACACGACGAGTTGTGTTTCTACCAAACAGTTCTATTTTGGTTTCATCTGACCATATGACATTCTCCCAATCCTCTTCTGGATCATCCAAATGCTCTCAATAAACTTCAGACGGGCCCGGACATGTACTGGCTTAAGCAGGGGGACATGTCTGGCACTGCAGGATCTGAGTCCCTGGAGGCGTAGTGTGTTACTGATGGTAGCCTTTGTTACGTTGGTCCCGGCTCTCTGCAGGTCATTCACTAGGTCCCCCCGTGTGGTCCTGGGATTTTTGCTCACAGTTCTTGTGATCATTTTGACCCCACGGGGTGAGATCTTGCGTGGAGCCCCAGATCGAGGGAGATTATCAGTGGTCTTGTATGTCTTCCATTTTCTAATTATTGCTCCCACAGTTGATTTGTTCACACCAAGCTGCTTGCCTGTTGCAGATTCAGTCTTCCCAGCCTAGTGCAGGTCTACAATTTTGTTTCTGGTGTCCTTCGACAGCTCTTTGGTCTTCACCATAGTGGAGTTTGGAGTGTGACTGTTTGAGCTTGTGGACAGGTGTCTTTTATACTGATAACAAGTTCAAACAGGTGCCATTGATACAGGTAATGAGTGCAGGACAGAGGAGCCTCTTAAAGAAGAAAGTACAGGTCTGTGAGAGCCAGAAATCTTGCTTGTTTGTAGGTGACCAAATACTTATTTTCCACCATAATTTGCAAATAAATTCTTTCCAAATCAGCCAATGTGATTGGAATTTTTTTCTCATTTTGTCTCTCATAGTTGAGGTCTACCTATGATGCCAATTACAGGCCTCTCTCATCTTTTTAAGTGGGAGAACTTGCACCATTGGTGGCTGACTAAATACTTTTTTGCCCCACTGTACCTCCTATGTGTCTAAATTGTCCCTAGTATGTGTATGTATGAATGTGAGTTAGGGACCTTAGATTGTACACCCCTTGAGGGTTAGGGACCTTAGATTGTACGCCCCTTGAGGGTTAGGGACCTTAGATTGTACGCCCCTTGAGGGTTAGGGACTGATGTGAATGTACAATATATATGTAAAGTGCTGCGTAAATTGACGGCGCTATATAAGTACCTGAAATAAATAAATAAATAAATGTACTCCACAATGCTTCTCTCCTTGATCACTCGTTATCCCTGCAGGGACCTCTCCCTCCTTCAGCTGCTCAGGATCCCCTGCTTACTCCTCTTAGATGTTCCTCAGTGTCATGGAGCAAAAAGAAATGTGGACAGTGCTTTATTCTTATAAAACTTTCCTTTATTTATATACTCAATAAATGCACTCACATTGTAAAGTTAAAACACGCTTTGGTATCTTGTATCTCAAAGAGAACCTGAAAAAATAAACAAAGAAGCTTCCTGGTGCCAAATCCTACTGGAAACAAAGGAAAAAAAAGCTGGACTCTAGGCACGGCAGAGAAATTGGATTCTTTGGGCGCAGTAAGAGACCACACAGTAAAATACAGCCATTTACTGACATAAAAGAGTCATATATTCTTTATAGGACCCATCATACAGACATACCCCGGAAGAGGGGCCAAAAAAAGAAAACCATAATTATAGACAAAATGCCTTTCTTGCCTATATGTTGATCACTAAGCACATAATCATAGTGACTATGTTATGTTCCACCTGACAGTGTCTCTAGCATCCCACAGCACGGATTTCATCAGGGCGCTGGGTCTAAGTTCCAGTCTACTGTTCACCAGGGCCCCTGATGGTGGGGATGGACTTGGTGCAGACTGGAACCAGGTCGTGACCCCTGAGTGCGTCCGACGGTGGTAGAGGGCACTGGCAGGGGAGTACGGGAACAGAGTCTGATGGGAAGAGGCAGGCAGACTTACTAATAGTGCGTGATCCGTGCGGGATGGATGGATCGTCGGGTGAAGTAGGCGTAGTCAGGCAGGCCGGGTCGGTATCGCGCGGGCAGCAAGGTACAAGAGGAGCGAGCAGAGGATAGTCGGGGTCACAAGCCAGGTTCAGCAGGTTGCGGGCAGCGCAGTACCAGGGATCAGGCAGAAGAATGGTCAGGCAAGCCAGGGGTTAAACAGGAGCAATCAGCAGGGTCAGGTACAAGCAGAGGTCGGCAACGAGATAACACAGGAACACAATATCAGGAACAGAGCAGGTAAGACCAAACGGCAACTGACATACCTTAGTTCCCGTTTAAATAGCCCGCCCTGCGCTGTCATTGGTGCCAGGCGCGTGTCCACGATAGCGAGTGCACATGCGCGAACACCGCCGCCGTGCACGCCCAGGTCCCGTCGCTCGTCGGCTAGCGAGGACTGGTGTTCTGTGCATGCGCCGCCTGGTGCGATGCTGCAGAACACCCGCATCCTTACAGACTACAATATACATTGATCAAAGAACGGTCAACGCGTTTCACCTGTGCAATTGGCTTCTTCAGGACCATAACGTGAATGTCAGGGAAAATAGTGCTACTGCACCACTAGCCCCTCCCTCTTAGATTGTAAGCTCCCAGGATCAGTTCCCTCCTAACCCTCTTGTATTGAACTGTATTGTTGCTGTATTGTCTCCCTTTATATTGTAAAGCGCTGAGCAAACTGTTGGTGCGATATAAATCCTGTATAATAATAATATAAATCCTGTATAATAATAATAATAATATAAATCCTGTATAATAATAATAATATAAATCCTGTATAATAATAATAATATATAAATCCTGTATAATAATAATATAAAGATATACAATTACAAATTCTATGTGCTTGTCTGTATACTCATTGTGTTGTACGCGTTGGCCGTTCTTTGATCAATGTATACTGTAGTCATTATGATTATGTGCATAGTGATCAACGTATAGCCAAGAAAGGCATTTTGTCTATAATTATTGTAACGGAACCAGACCCAGACCGCGCTAGGGTATTTCCATTAGACTCCCGCTTCCCTGTCCGAACACAGATTCCCGGACACCACCGCTGACCATACAGGAAATAAGACAGGACCAGACTCTTCTTAAGACAGGAAGTCAACTCCTTTATTCTTATACAAACACAAGATATATACACAGGGCGGGGAAACACAATCGGGGACAGGAAACACATCATCAGCCCACCCCATCAGTGGGAAGGGCTACAGGAAACACCCCCCACCCAACCAAGACACAGAACAATGGGATGTAGCACATGGCAAAGAACAATGGACAAACACATGGCAGCGAACAATCCCCACACCAATACACAATACTAGGACATGGACATTCACATTCACACCCTGTACCCCTTAACAGGCACAGGGTGGGTTAAACATAATGAAGGGAACATGAGCTGACACAGGGGTCCCCCCACCTCCAAAAGTCACTCCAGTCACAATTATGGTTTTCTTTTTTTGGTGGTATGTCTGTATAATGGGTCCTATAAAGAATATATGACTCTTTTATGTCAATAAATGGCTGTATTTTACTGTGTGGTCTCTTACTGCGCCCAAACAATCCAATTTCTCTGCCGTACCTAGTGTTTGGCTTTTTTTTTTCCTCAAAGAGAACCTGTTCCAGTTTCTGTAGATAAGTGGATTTTTTCTTTTCTTCTATACAAGGGGTGTTAAACTCATTTTCATTGCGGGCCCTCAAAGGGCAGGTTGTATCTTTAAGACTAGATGTCCATAGCACTCCAACCCCCCCTGCATCAGATGTGGGCAGCACAGTGGCTAAATGGTTAGCACTTCTGCCTGGCAGGACTAAGGTCGTTGGTTTGAATCCCAACCACGGCACCACCTGCCTGGAGTTAGCATGTTCTCCCTGTGCCTGTATGGGTTTCCTCGAGGTACTCTGGTTTCCTCCCACACTCTAAAGACATGCTGGTAGGTTAATTGGATCCTGCCTAAATTGTCCCTAGTATGTGTATGTATGAATGTGAATTAGGGACCTTAGATTGTACGCCCCTTGAGGGTCAGGGACTGATGTGAATGTACAATATATATATATATATATATATATGTAAAGCACTGTGTAAACTGACAGCGCTATATAAGTACCTGAATAAATAAAAATTAAAAAAAAAATGTATGATCACATAGTTGTTTGGCTACTTTTTAACCCTTTCGCTTGCCAAGCCTTTTTTGCATTTTTGCGCACGTTTAAAAAAATAATTTTAGGCCTGAAGATTACATAATGGTCATTTGCTGCTCAGCCCCTATCTAACCATTGGAGTCTAGCTCCCCCTAGCTACACTAGAAGGGGACTACAACCGTATTGGACAACAGCAACCAAGCAGATTCAACAATTAGATTACTGTGCCCTTTTTACAGTGAAGATTTGAATTGGACAAATTACTGTTGAACGACACAGTTCATTTTTGGCTCTAGAAACAAAAGGTCTTGAGGGCATAGTTTCCCTGGCTGTTAATAAAAAGACCCCGCCACCACACCGTATGCATCTCTAGATGGACAGATATACTGTATAAAGAGCTTTATCATCAGTTAGTGTAGGCAGGGCTTCTGTTAAAAACCATGGGGCCCCGTACAGCCAACCTGGCGGGGCACCAGCCCAAAGAAATCAGAATTAACTATGCTTCAGTTATGAATGAACACATTGAGTGACCAGTACCGATCACTCATTGTGTGCATTCAGGAAAGGAAGGGGCTGGAAAATGTGAGGAGGGAAGCTGGCAGGAAACTGCAGGGGTGGAGGCACACAGGAGGGCCTGGGTAGCAGGGGGAAATGCATGGTGCAAAGGGAGGGTGATGGGTGAGGTGGGGGGGCTTCAATTACTGGAAACAATTCCCTGTATGGCTCTCTCTGCAGCAGCTGAAAGCCAGCGGGAGGGGGAGGAGAAAATAAAATCAGCTCTAATCTGCTGCAGAGAGAGCCATACAGGGGATCAGTTCTAGTAATTAACCCCCCACCACCACCACCATGCCAATATCCCTCCCTGCCTACATCCAATTCACCCAGCTGCCTGGGCCCCCCCTGCTGGCTTGGGCCCCATACAGGAGGACTGGTGGTACCCCCTTATCCACCGCCCTGAGTGTAGGAGGTCCATTTTCATTTTCTTATGAATGCAGAAGGACAATAAATGAACAAATACCCAAAGGAACAAATTACCGATTTGTGAGAAGCTGCAGCATTTTCTGACTCTGTGTCTCCTTGAAGATTGCAGGAAGAAACCCTCGACATTCAACCTCGCCTCTTTGAATGCTCCAACAAGACGGGGAACTTTATTGCAGATGAAATTGCACATTTTAGCCAAGATGATTTGTTTGAAGATGATGTCTTCTTATTGGATGCCTGGGATCAGGTGAGAGGGGTGGGAACCTATGGCCTGGTCACCAATTATTGATTCAATCATGACACTCAAGCCCCAGCAAGTGCACATTACTGGAGTTTATGTTCTTTTAAAGGAGAAACACAGTCAGGGTAAAATTCCCATTTCAAACAGATGACTGTCCTCATGAAAACAAAAGTCCATCCAGTTCAACCATTAAAAAAAAAAAGTTATAATCCTACACCCACAGTTGATCCAGAGGAAGGCAAAATAACCCAGCAAAGCATGATCCAATTTGCTCCTGCAGGGAAAAAAATTCCTTCCTGATCCCCCGAGAGGCAATCGGATATTCCCTGGATCAACTTTGCCTATAAATGTTATATCCAGTTATATTCTGTGTATCCAAGAAAGAATCCAGGACTTTCCTACAGCAATCCACTGAGCTGGCCACAACCAACTCTTGAGGGTGTCTAGTCCACATTTTCACAGCTCTTACTGTGAAGAAACCTTTCCGTGTTTGGAGATTACATTTATTTTCCTCCAGACGTAAAGAGTGCTCCCTTGTCCTCTGTGATGACCTCAGGGGGAATAACTCTACACCGAGTTCACTATATGAACCACTGATGTATTTATACATGGAGATCATATCCCCCCCTTATGTATTATACATGGAGATCATATCCCCCTTATGTATTTATACATGGAGATCATATCCCCCCTTATGTATTATACATGGAGATCATATCCCCCCTTATGTATTATACATGGAGATCATATCCCCCCTTATGTATTATACATGGAGATCATATCCCCCTTATGTATTATACATGGAGATCATATCTCCCCTTATGTATTTATACATGGAGATCATATCCCCCCTTATGTATTATACATGGAGATCATATCCCCCCTTATGTATTATACATGGTGATTATATCCCCCTTATGTATTATACATGGTGATCATATCCCCCCCATATGTATTATACATGGAGATCATATCCCCCCTTATGTATCATACATGGAGATCATATCCCCCTTATGTATTATACATGGAGATCATATCCCCCCTTATGTATTATATATGGAGATCATATCCCCCTTATGTATTATACATGGAGATCATATCCCCCTTATGTATTATACATGGAGATCATATCCCCCTTATGTATTATACATGGAGATCATATCCCCCCTTATGTATCATACATGGAGATCATATCCCCCTTATGTATTATACATGGAGATCATATCCCCCCTTATGTATTATACATGGTGATCATATCCCCCCTTATGTATTATATATGGAGATCATATCCCCCTTATGTATTATACATGGAGATCATATCCCCCTTATGTATTATACATGGAGATCATATCCCCCTTATGTATTATACATGGAGATCATATCCCCCCTTATGTATTATACATGGAGATCATATCCCCCCTTATGTATTATACATGGAGATCATATCCCCCCTTATGTATTATATATGGAGATCATATCCCCCCTTATGTATTATACATGGAGATCACATCCTCCCTTATGTATTATATATGGAGATCATATCCCCCTCATGTATTATACCTGGAGATCATATCCCCCCTTATGTATTATACATGGAGATCATATCCCCCCTTATGTATTATACATGGTGATCATATCCCCCCCTTATGTATTATACATGGAGATCATATCCCCCCCTTATGTATTATACATTGTGATCATATCCCCCCTTATGTATTATACATGGAGATCATACCCCCCTTATGTATTATACATGGAGATCATATCCCCCCCTTATGTATTATACATGGAGATCATATCCCCCTTATGTATTATACATGGTGATCATATCCCCCTTATGTATTATACATGGAGATCATACCCCCCCTTATGTATTATACATGGAGATCATATCCCCCTTATGTATTATACATGGAGATCATATCCCCCCTTATGTATTATACATGGAGATCATACCCCCCTTATGTATTATACATGGAGATCATATCCCCCCCTTATGTATTATACATGGAGATCATATCCCCCTTATGTATTATACATGGAGATCATATCCCCCCATATGTATTATACATGGAGATCATACCCCCTTATGTATTATACATGGAGATCATATCCCCCCCTTATGTATTATACATGGAGATCATATCCCCCTTATGTATTATACATGGTGTTCATATCCCCCCTTATGTATTATACATGGAGATCATATCCCCCCTTATGTATTATACATGGTGATCATATCCCCCCTTATGTATTATACATGGAGATCATATCCCCCCTTATGTATTATACATGGTGATCATATACCCCCTTATGTATTATACATGGAGATCATATCCCCCCTTATGTATTATACATGGAGATCATATCCCCCCTTATGTATTATACATGGAGATCATATCCCCCTTATGTATTATACATGGAGATCATACCCCTCCTTATGTATTATACATGGTGATCACCCCCCCTTATGCATTATACATGGAGATCATATCCCCCCTTATGTATTATACATGGAGATCATATCCCCCCTTATGTATTATACATGGTGATCATATCCCCCCTTATGTATTATACATGGAGATCATATCCCCCCTTATGTATTATACATGGAGATCATATCCCCCCTTATGTATTATATATGGAGATCATATCCCCCTCATGTATTATACATGGAGATCATATCCCCCCTTATGTATTATACATGGAGATCATATCCCCCCTTATGTATTATACATGGTGATCATATCCCCCCCTTATGTATTATACATGGAGATCATATCCCCCCCTTATGTATTATACATTGTGATCATATCCCCCCTTATGTATTATACATGGTGATCATATCCCCCCTTATGTATTATACATGGAGATCATACCCCCCTTATGTATTATACATGGAGATCATATCCCCCCCTTATGTATTATAGATGGAGATCATATCCCCCTTATGTATTATACATGGTGATCATATCCCCCTTATGTATTATACATGGAGATCATACCCCCCTTATGTATTATACATGGAGATCATATCCCCCCCTTATGTATTATACATGGTGATCATATCCCCCTTATGTATTATACATGGAGATCATACCCCCCTTATGTATTATACATGGAGATCATATCCCCCCTTATGTATTATACATGGAGATCATACCCCCCTTATGTATTATACATGGAGATCATACCCCCCTTATGTATTATACATGGAGATCATATCCCCCCCTTATGTATTATACATGGAGATCATATCCCCCCTTATGTATTATACATGGAGATCATATCCCCCCCTTATGTATTATACATGGAGATCATATCCCCCCTTATGTATTATACATGGAGATCATATCCCCCTTATGTATTATACATGGAGATCATACCCCCCCTTATGTATTATACATGGTGATCATATCCCCCCTTATGTATTATACATGGAGATCATATCCCCCCTTATGTATTATACATGGTGATCATATCCCCCCTTATGTATTATACATGGAGATCATATCCCCCCTTATGTATTATACATGGAGATCATATCCCCCCTTATGTATTATACATGGAGATCATACCCCTCCTTATGTATTATACATGGTGATCACCCCCCCTTATGCATTATACATGGAGATCATATCCCCCCTTATGTATTATACATGGTGATCATATCCCCCCTTATGTATTATACATGGAGATCCTATCCCCCCTTATGTATTATACATGGAGATCATATCCCCCTTATGTATTATACATGGAGATCATATCCCCCTTATGTATTATACATGGAGATCATATCCCCCTTATGTATTATACATGGAGATCATATCCCCCTTATGTATTATACATGGAGATCATATCCCCCCTTATGTATTATACATGGTGATCATATCCCCCCTTATGTATTATACATGGAGATCATATCCCCCCTTATGTATTATACATGGAGATCATATCCCCCTTATGTATTATACATGGAGATCATATCCCCCCCTTATGTATTATACATGGTGATCATATCCCCCTTATGTATTATACATGGAGATCATATCCCCCCCTTATGTATTATACATGGAGATCATATCCCCCCTTATGTATTATACATGGAGATCATATCCCCCTTATGTATTATACATGGAGATCATATCCCCCCTTATGTATTATACATGGAGATCATATCCCCCTTATGTATTATACATGGAGATCATATCCCCCCCTTATGTATTATACATGGAGATCATATCCCCCCTTATGTATTATACATGGAGATCATATCCCCCTTATGTATTATACATGGAGATCATATCCCCCCTTATGTATTATACATGGAGATCATATCCCCCCTTATGTATTATACATGGAGATCATATCCCCCCTTATGTATTATACATGGAGATCATATCCCCCCTTATGTATTATACATGGAGATCATATCCCCCCTTATGTATTATACATATATACAGTATCCTGCCCTCTGATGACAGCTGTCAAAGCACACAAAACAAATGATACATTAATATGTTTTAAATGTAGAGCTGTTCTTTAAAGCTAAAGGTATTTGTGTGTTATTATATCCAACAGTCATATTTAGACCCTGGGCTATGCAAGTAGGTATAATCAGGGGCGGACTGACCATTTGAGCACTCGGGCACTGCCCGAAGGCCCGGGGTCAGTAGGGGGCCCCATGAAATGGTACCTTTTATAGGCTTTTTTGGGTGTGCTTTGAGTGTGGGCAAGGACACAGGGGCCCCATGATCCCCTATTGCCGGGGGGGGGGGGGGGCCCCATGAGTTGTCAGTCCGCCCCTGGGTATAATAGCTTCTTGTGATAACTTGTGATAACTTGTGATAACTGTACCGGCAGGTCTTCTTGTGGATCGGAAAAGCTGCAAATGATGCAGAGAAGGCACAAGCTGCGGTAACGGCTCAGGACTACCTGAGGACCCACCCTGGAGGGCGTGACCTCAGCACCCCCATCGTCATCGTGAAGCAAGGGTTTGAACCCCCCACCTTCACTGGCTGGTTCCATGCCTGGGATCCATTTAAGTGGGAGGTACGTAATTCACACCTACAGAGCCATACCTACTAATCAGCGGTGTATTTAGGTTTCGTGCTGCCCTAGGCAACACAAATATTGGCTCCCCCCCCCCATGGAGAGACCCAGACACTGACCAACACCCCCTCTCCTACACGAAGAGAGCCTGACATTGGCTGACAACACCCCAGGCCCCCCACCCGAGAGCCTTTTACTACCACCACCCCCCCTTACACTGGCAAATCCTCCCCACCCCCAATCCGGAAAAAGATAAGACACTCACCTTCACAGCTCCAGATATCCCCTGGAACAAGTATCCAGCTCTGCATACGCCATTAACAGCCCGCAGCCTCTCTCAGATCCCCGTGCTGCCTGTGTCCCTTCTTCCATTCCTTCTTTCAGGGAATGGTACTGCCCCCCTGAAAAAAGCTGCTGCCCCCCTGAAAAATGCCGCCCTAGGCAAATGCCTTGTTTGCCTTGTGGTAAATGCACCCCTGCTACCAACCCACAGGGTGCTAATTCTTATATCCAAGAGAGACCCCTCGTCACCAATGTTCTGTATAGCCTCTGGGCTGACAGTTCTTATTAAAATGGACTAATTTTTTTGTTACACTATGATAACTACAGGGCGAAGCAGCTGGTAGCAAAAGTAAAAAGAAAAGCTAGAGAACCCGTCATATAATTTCCAATAAATTATTGAAAATATGAAGTACATACAGAAAATTGTAATAGAACCTGGCATTTAAAGCAGGGGTACTCAACGGTTCAAGGGCCACAATGAAATGGTTCAGAATATAGAATTTGTTTTATTTTGAATAACATAATGAACATTTTCCTCCTGCAGCTGCTGAATGCCAGTGGGAGGGGTAGGAGGAGAAGCGGCTTTCAGCATTTACAGAATGAAAATGGAGAGAATCAGATCCTGTATATGTCGCCCTTGATGCCCCTCCTGTCCAAGTGTAAAACAGAATGTGACAGAAAGGCTGCATGGGGTCCCTGGAGCAGGGGCGGACTGACAACTCATGGGGCCCCCGGGCAATAGGGGTTCATGGGGCCCCTGTGTCCTTGTCCAAACTCAAAAAAGCCTATGAAAAAGGCACCAGGGGCATCTCATGGGGCACCCTACTGACCCCGGGCCCTCGGGCAGTGCCCGAGTTTCCAAATGGTCAGTCCGCCCGTGCCCTGGAGCATGGCGCAGGGTCACCATTTCGACCCCTGACACTACACCAGTGGTTGGAGGTGTGAGATAAAAACACATCTCAACTATGGGGTTTTACCGCCCCTTAACCACTACAATACCGGGCACTTATACCCCCTTCCTGCCCTGGCCAATTTTCAGCTTTCAGCGCTGTTGCACTTTAAATTATTTTTTTAACACAAATAGAGCTTTCTTTTGGTGGTATTTAATCACCACTGAGTTTTTTTTATTGTTTGCTAAATAAAACAAAAAACTTTTGAAAAAAACGCACTTTTCTTAATTTCTGTTATAAAATTTTGCAAATAAATAACATTTCCTCATACATTTAGGTCAAAATGTATTCTGCTACATTTCTTTAGTGAAACTAATAATAATAATGGAATTTGTATTTTTTTTTTCAAATGTTTCTTTTATTTTTTATTACATTTTTACTTTTTTTTACTATTTTATTTTTCAGCACACTGTGGCCAAAGCAATACAATGTTACCATAGTAACATTGAACAACTCTGGGCAAGTGATCAGGATTTTTCTTTTTTTTTTTTAACACATTACGATTGCTAATACCGATGTATTTCATTGATATTTGCAATCATTGTTACTGAATGAAGCTGATTCATTTAGTCTTTTGTTGTGATTAGCTGTGATTGGGCAAAGCTGATCACATGATACAAATGGGCTGTGATTGGCCCTGTCTGTATCATGTGACTGCCTTGACCAGTCACAGCTGACAACATAATTGTATACAATAGATGGCATCGCGGGAAGCCATCCATTGTATACAATCGACATGTGATCTGCTGTGATTGGTCACGGCAGTCACATGACACTGGCCGGTGTAGTGATATGTCATGGGACACAGCCGGTGACAGGTTGTTCCGCTGCACGGCCCCGCGGCCAAGTGAGCAGCTCGTTTTGACAGGACATCATATGACGCCCAGTCACAACGTCGAGGGGAAGGTGTTAAACCACCAATGTAAAAGAGCCCCTTCTGTCCTGAGCCCCCTATAAGGCTGCTTTCACACTGATGTGCTGCGGTTTACCCGCACTGTGGGTGCAGCTCAGTGCACCTACGGCTTTCTTGTGGGTTAGCTGAGATTTGCCATAGACTTCTATTATACCTTGTGGACGTGGTGCCCTTTTTGAAATCACACCAAAACTCCTGCATTCCTCTTCCAGCTTCTGCTGGCATCGCTCTCCAGGCGGCTGGAAAGGTCCCAGGTGAGGTGCACTTGGTATCGCTCCACCTGGGACAGGTGCTACAGAGGAAGCATTGGTTTGTGTGGCTCCTGCTCCATCCGTGGCTGTCTGTTTGATGCACTCTGATGTTCTGGGATGGCGGGTCAGCAAGCCTAGATCGCGATCAGTGGATGGCTGACCCCAGGCATGCGTTTCCGTGGTTGGACGTAGCTGGCCACATCAGAGGGCTCCTTGGGCCACAGGTTGAGCACCCCTGTTCTAGAGTATTCTCTTTCTCTGCCCAACTGAATTCATTTTTTTACTGATACCTGACTTTCCATAGCTCTAAACCCTACCAAATGCCCTTCCACTGTTCAATGAGGCTACCACATTGTCCAGACCAGGGGCGGACTGACAACTCATTGGGCCCCCGGGCAATAGGGGATCATGGGGCCCCTGTGTCCTTGCCAAAACTCACAAAAGCCCATGAAAAAGGTACCAGGGGCTTCTCTTGGGGCCCCCTATTGACCCCGGGCCCTCAGGCAGTGCCCGAGTTTCCTAATGGTCAGTCCGCCCCTGGTCCAGACCGACTATGAAATGATAGTGTTAAAAGCCCTGGTGCCCAACATGAGGTCCAGGGACCACATACTACCCTTTGGCACTTATTGTGGAGCCCTCAGACAGCATGTATCATATTATTTTAGAGCTGGAGGAGCTGTAAGAGTAGTGATCTCTAGCAGTCTCATTTTTTCCAGTCAGTTAATATCTCCTCAGGCATATTTCTCGTCTCCAGCAATTCTTTTAGCATGTCTGCTGTCTCCGTAAAATCAAACTCACTAAATATTATATGCAGCCTTTTCATGTCAAGGACCACACTTGAGGTCCCCTGTATGAAGAATTGAACATCATGGCTTATGACAGGCACTGTCACTTTGCTCATTCAAGGGAAGGTGACAGGGCCTCCTGATAGCCAAGCCCACCAAGAAAGGTATTAGTAGTGCAGAGAACAAGAAAATCTGGATGTTCTGCACTCTAAAATGATCCACTTTATTAATTCATAAAAAATACAAAATGTCAGGCCAACATAGACCCAGTGGGGGAGAAGATGGCTGCTGCATTTCGCGCTGAAGGTTATGAGTACGTGCTGACAGAACAAAACGCGTCAACCATCTTCTCCCCTGCTGTGTCTATGTTTGCCTGCCATTTTGGTCTTTTCTGAATTAATAAAGTGGATAGTTTTGGAGTGCAGCTGTCCGGGTGTTCTTGTTCTCTACAGTGGGATAGCACCCAACTGGAAGGTGTGTGGGGGTGTAAGCAGAGTGGGCCTACCTGGAGCAGCGTATTTTGGCTATCAAGGTATTTGTACCTTCTCCATGCTATCTTGAAGCCCTTGTTCTGTTCTGGAGCTTCTGGACATGAGGCAGCCAATCACCAGACTCTGACACATGGGTGGGACATTGAGCTGACCCGGGGGGACTGCTGGAGGAGCATGGATAGGTGAATGGACCTTACTGGAGGAGAAGGGGTGTTGGCCCAGTCTCTCTAAGCAGAAGCTGGAAAGTGTGAAGAAGCAAACAAAATGGATTATGTAACTGACCAACTGTTGCCTGTTTTAAAAATACACACTGCTCAAAAACCTGAAAGGAACACTCTGAAAACCCATCAGATCTCAATGGAAGAAGAATCTCCCGCTGGAGATCTATACTGATATGGACGGGTAATGTGTTAGGAACGTAAGGATGCCCCATCGTTTAATGGAAATGAGAATAATCGACCTACAGAGGACTGAATTCTAAGACACCCCGAAAATCAAAGTGAAAAAATTATGGGGCAGTCTGGTCCATTTTGCTGAAATGTCATTGCAGCAACTCAGAATGTCCTCTGTAGTTTGTATGGCTCCCACGTGCTTGTATGCATGCCTGACAACGTTGGGGGAGGCTCCTAATGAGACTACGGATGGTGTCCTGGGGGATTTCCTCCCAGATCTGGACCAGGGCAGATCTGGGAGGAAATGCTCAGGGTGAACCTGCTCTCATCTGTGAAAAGCACAGGGCACCAGTGGTGGACCTGCCAATTCTGGTGTTCAATGGAAAATGCCAATTGAGCTCTATGGTGCCGGGCAGTGAGCACAGGGCCCACTAGAGGATATCAGGCCCTCAGGCCACCCTCATGGAGTCTGTAACTGATTGTTTGGTCAGAGACATTCACACCAGTGGCCTGCTGGAGGTCATTTTGTAGGGCTCTGGCAGGGCTCATCCTGTTCCTCCTTGCACAAAGGAGCAGATACCGGTCCTGCTAATGGGTTAAGGACCTTCTGTACAGCTCTCCTAGAGTAACTGCCTGTCTCCTGGAATCTCCTCCATGCTCTTGAGACTGTGCTGGGAGACACAGCAAACCTTCTGGCAATGACACGTATTAATGTGCCATCCTGGAGGAGTTGGACTGCCTATGCAACCTCTGTAGGGTCCAGGTATGGCCTCATGCTACCAGTAGTGACACTGACCCTAGCCAAATGTAAAACAAGTGAAAAACTGTCAGAAAAGATGAGTTGGGAAAAAAATGTCAGTGGCCTCAACCTGTAAAACCATTCCTGTTTTGGGGATTGTCTCATCATTGCCCATCTAGTGCACCTGTTGGTAATTTCATTAACACCAAAGCAGCTGAAACTGATTAACATCCCCCTCTGCTACTTACCTGACAAGATCAATATCCCAGGAGTTTCACTGACTTGATGCTAGACTCTGATTAACAAGTGTTCCTTTAATTTTTTGGAGCAGTGTATGTGAGCACATTCATTCCTCCATCTTGCTAACGTCTGTAAAAAGTCTGATGGTCTTCTCTTTACCACTTACAGAGCACAAAATCTTATGATGAACTGAAAGCTGAGCTGGGCGATGCAGATGCAATTGATGGGGTCTCCTCAGTAAGTACAAGATTTAGAAGTCCATTGTCTGTTTAACTGGAGAGTCAATGCAAGAGCACCAATTCGAAAAATCTAAGCAAAAGATAAAATTCAGGCATCACACAGACTGAGAAAAGATTTACCTGTGTCTGCTTTTTCTTACTGGGTGCTTGGTAAAGTTTTGAACCTTTTTAGACAGTCCACTCAAGAATGAATGTTCGATATAAAAGGAGCTGTGTGGCCTAAGTTATTATTTTACAGGATTTATATATTATTATTATACAGGATTTATATAGCGCCAACACTTTGCTCAGCTCTTTACAATATAACGGGAGACAATACAGCAACAATACAGTTCAATACAAGAGGGATAGGAGGGCCCTGATCCTGGGAGCTTACAATCTAGGAGGGAGTTAGCCTCATAATTCTTATGTCTTTGATCTACCAAGAGAAGGATCCCCTGCCAATATGAGCAAATCATTTACTGCCCACCAGGACGTTCTAGGTGTTCAGTCTCCTGTTGCAGCTTTCATAACAAAGAAATAAAACAAAAAGCCTCCAGGGATGGTGAGAATCCCTCATAATGGGCACATAATGTGCAAACGCCTGAAACCCATAATACAGAAATAAAATAAACACCAGCAGAATTGGTGAATGCTCTAATAAAGGCCACATAGTTGTGCCGAGACCTCAAAATTGAATTTCCTGGTACTTTCACTCCAACGTTGGGGTGGACTGATCCTTTAAAACCGAATATACTTATATTTCCCTGGTTCCTGTTTCTATGCAACAGAAGAACGGGATGGCAACCCACCCCTTATGGCTATATTGGAACAAATCATCTAGAATTCGGTTGGGGCTGACAAAATTAGTAGCTCTTGTTTTTCTTCTCATTTCAGGATTTTTCTAATACTGTGCTGGATTCATTCACTGCCCAGACAAACTTGGGCTCTCTTGTTCTCACCACATACCCATCTGACGTCCTGGTAAATAAGGCACCAGACGAGCTGCCACCTGGAGTGGACCCCACCAGGAAAGAGGTAATGAAAGGGCAGTGGACAGACTGGCGGTTTTCTTTGTTGAATGGTACCTATGATATTAAAGTAAATCTGTTTTATGAGAAGTACAGAGGCTGCCGGTGATGATCTCTTCTGTAAATCCTGCTTGCCTGGTGGTCTTGCTAATCCAGTGGCTTTAAACTCCAGGTTTGATTTAACTTCAATTAATTAATTTGGACAAAGCTGGACCAAACAACCGTTTCTTTCAATAACAGGCATGCCTGCTGGAAGCACTGTATGAAGTGTATGTAGCATACAGGGGCGGACTGACAACTCACGGGGCCCCCAGGCATTAGGAAATCATGGGGTCCCTGTGTCCTTGCCCACACCCAAAAAAAACTACCAGGGGTATCCCATGGGGCCCCCTACTGACCCCCGGGCAGTGCCCGAATGGTCAGTCCGCTCTTGGTAGCATAGACTACATACAATATGCAGCTATATCTTCTGGCAGAAGGATGGGGATTTCCTGTTGGGTTCCTTGAGCATAATCAAGTCTGGTTGAGCACTACTCAGCCATTCAGAGGAAGCTTTGTATTTTGTGAATGAGTACGAGGCTTCCTCTGAATGGTGGGCAGGTGACCTCACAATTTCCACCTTAGCCAATCAAATCCATCCACCACTAGGAGCACCTCTTCCCCCTAGAACAGGGGTGTCAAACTGGCAGCCCTCCAGCTGTTTGCAAAACTACAAGTCCCATCATGCCCCTGCCTTTGGGAGTCACGCTTATAACTGTCAATCTTGCAATGTCTCATGGGAACAGCTGGAGGGCCACCAGTTTGACACCCATGCCCTAGAAAGTGCACAAGACCCAAGACTGGAGCCACTGGCCTCGGCTGGAAGTGGATACCTATTCACACTAGCATCCAAACAGTAAATGGATCCCCTGAGGTCCAGTACGCCACAACCAGTACTAACCCTCACTAGGTACTGAAGGGGAAGGGAGAACAGGTCACCACCTACCAGCACCAAGGAAGAATACTGTGGTCTATAGCCAGAAAAGAAAGGGGATCCTCCAGAAGTGAACCTGGTTCCCAGTCTTCTTCATGAACTTCCACAGGATACAGTCCTCCTCTCCAGATTTAGGTTTATAAAAGGTTCCAAGACTACGCATCTACACTGGATTGAGGAAACACACAAAGCTAAAGCGTGTGCCTGGAGGACCGCCATTTAAATCCTAATCTAGCAATGTGTTTCCTGTCCTGGGGGAGAAGCTTCATAACTCATAGGTCATCGGGAAAGATGTAAATACTTACATCTTCTCACTCTGCTCAGTTTCGGTCATATTATTCCCATGTCAGAGCACTCCAATAATGGCTATGTAAGCCTGGAGCAGTGACGTCACCCATAGGCTTCAATGGCCCATCCGTTGTCAGCACTGCCTCCTCTCCCCTGCAGCAACATTGGCTGATACATGGGAACCAAGTCACAAACCGGGCCGAAGGGACCTGAAAAAGGTAAAGGATATACTGTACATCTTTCTAACATTTTAGTTAGGATAAGTGTTAGGAGGGGGCGGGGACCATTTCAAACCTGGAGCTCAGCTTTAATTGTTTAAGTCAATGACCAGGAAGAAGTATGCAGATTTGTTTTCTGACTTAGTGTATCTACAATTTCTTTTTAATTTTAGATTGGTTAGAGAAGGGTTAAAATCCATTTTTTTTGGACTGTGTTCCTTTCCAGAGATTTCCCTTTACTTTCTATATTGTAAATACAGCATGAAATAAGACGAAATCTCTTCAAAGTATGGCAAATCCCCACTTGAGGCAGGAACAGATGTCCCCATTAGAAGATTTGCCCCATTCCTATTCTGCTGACAACAATATTTTCCTCCCTTTCACTGCCAGTGACATCCTGGGGTGTATTTACCAAAAAGCAAACAAGGCATTTGCCTAGGGCGGCATTTTTCAGGGGGGGGGGGGCAGCACTGCCCCTTGAGGAAAGGATGGAAGAAGGGACACACGGCATGGGGACCTGGTAGGTTCCGAGAGAGGCTGCGGGTTTCATGACGATGTATGCACAGCTCGACTCTCGTTCCTGGGGATGGTCGGAGCTGTGAAGTTGAATGTCTCTCTTTCTCTTGCCATGGGGGATGGTGGCTGGTGTTTGGGGGGCAGTGGTAGTGGAAGGCTTAGGTGGAGGGCAGGAGTATTCTTGGTCCATGTCAGGCTCTGTGTGGGGGGGGGGGCGCCAATTTTTGTGTTGCCTAGGGCAGCACAAAACCTAAATACACCACTGGTGACATTGATCACCAGTAAAAAAAATAAAGTAACAAAGGGTCCCTCAATCCTGGCCCACCCCCCGTGAATGAGTACAAGGTACCCCCATACTCATTCACTAAATAAAAGTGTCAAACATAAATAAAAACAGAGAAAGCTTTTGACAAGTCCTTTATTGAAAAAACAAAACTAACAAACCCAAATATAATGCCCCTCAAAGTAAATCCAGCGTCAATCTCGAACAGCGCTATTGATGACCTGAATTAAAAAAAAAAAAAAAAAGCTTGAGATCTGATGCTTCACTTCGTAGCTGCCACTAACTAATCCAAGGGGGAGGGGGGCCACCCAGTGACATTACCAGGTAACCCCACCCCCTTGTGACATTATTAACCCAGCATCAACCTGAAGGGCCTGGCATGGATTCAGGGGGGACCCCTCCCCCAGTTTGGTTTTTTTTTGGTTTCTTTTTTTAATGCCAGAATTCCTCTGTTTACAGTCAGCTGTTAATGGGGAATCCCACTGGCAGCTGAAGGGTCATCTGTTAAGGACACAGGCAGTCACCTGCTCCTTAACAACCCACTTCTCACTGCTAAACGCCACCACAAAAACTGAAAAAAACCCACTAATATTAATGTTTTTATCCATCTTTTTTCTTGTTTTTTTTTTATTATTATTTATTTTTTTTAAGCTCCTAGTGTGTGTGGAGCCTAAAGCATTATGCCCCAGGGCCATCACTCTCATCTCTGCCCTTCTTAAGGGCCTATTTGTAGTGGATTTCCCTCCCTGTCATACTTCACGGTACAGGCTGCATTTTATTTGTCATATTCATCAAACGCAGGCCATGGTGTAGTGATTGGAGCAGAGGCTGGGTGTATGGCTGCCAGGTCAGGAGATCAGGTTCTTCACATTCTTCCCCCAAATATCCATTTTTATTATGCATAGTTTGCTTTGCTGGAAGCACCTAGAGCACAGTGCATGTTGTAAAGCACATCCTTGTGCGTTTTATTTTTGTTGTTTTTGTTTTGAAAACCAGCGGCATGCTGCTGTATGAAAGGACCCCCTACTAAGCCAATGGCCAGGAATAAATATGCAGATTCTGACTTTACTGGCTGTATATCTCGATTTTAGGTCAAAGACTCAATAGATAAAGACAAGGTGCCTAAACTTTGGTTCTCTCTTTCAGGACTATCTCTCCAATGAGGATTTTGAAAGAATATTTGGAATGTCCATTTCTGAGTTCAAGGCGTTACCTGAATGGAAAAGGCAAAATATCAAGAAAGTTAATGGACTCTTCTGATCAAACCATGGCGTTTAACTTTTTGTGTTTTTTTTTTTTAAATAATTTCTGCTCCATCTACTACCTACAATGGGAACAATCAGTCTACAGAATCGGTCCTCCAGAGCCAGGCTTATTAGAATGTACACAGATAAATGTGAAGAATTTATACAGAAAACAAATAAAAATTGTATTGTTCAAAAAAAAAAAAAAAGTCCACATATTGATAGCAAAAATGGTCTTTCACGGTCTGGTTTGAGCATAAAGCCTATGCCCAAGAAACATTTAAGTTTACCCTCCAAACTTTCCTCTTCCCTTTCTAGATCATACCGCAATATTTTTTTTTCACCTTGTTTCTGTATAGAGAACATTTTTGTACTCACTGTAAAATCATTTCATTGGAGTCCACTGGAGGACACAGGGAGTCCACTGGAGGACACAGGGAGTCCACTGGAGGACACAGGGAGTCCACTGGAGGACACAGGGAGTCCACTGGAGGACACAGGGAGTCCACTGGAGGACACAGGGAGTCCACTGGAGGACACAGGGAGTCCACTGGAGGACACAGGGAGTCCACTGGAGGACACAGGGAGTCCACTGGAGGACACAGGGAGTCCACTGGAGGACACAGGGAGTCCACTGGAGGACACAGGGAGTCCACTGGAGGACACAGGGAGTCCACTGGAGGACACAGGGAGTCCACTGGAGGACACAGGGAGTCCACTGGAGGACACAGGGAGTCCACTGGAGGACACAGGGAGTCCACTGGAGGACACAGGGAGCCCACTGGAGGACACAGGGAGCCCACTGGAGGACACAGGGAGCCCACTGGAGGACACAGGGAGCCCACTGGAGGACACAGGGAGCCCACTGGAGGACACAGGGAGCCCACTGGAGGACACAGGGAGCCCACTGGAGGACACAGGGAGCCCACTGGAGGACACAGGGAGTCCACATAGAGTTTTTAAAGTATACTGCCACATACAGAAGGCTTGGACACAAAAAAAAAAACCTCCAAAAAACCAAGACCAAAGCAAAAACAAAAAACCCACTGTAGGTCAATACAGTATAATCCTTTGCTATTACCAAAGGTTACTAGTTTTGTAGCAAAGCAGTAGTGAGTGCATGACCATGAACAGAGGGGTAGGACCAGTGTTCCTCAATGGACTCCAAGGAAAAGATGTTATGGAAAGTACAAGAATCCCGTTTTCTTTATGATCAACAAAGTCTTTAACCTTCGGGACAACCAAAAGTAGCCCACCTGAGGAGTAGGAAACACTGCAAACAATTGCAAAACAGACTCAAGAAAAACAAAACCAGAGAACTGGAGACTGCTTGCAAGTAAAAGAGCCACCTGAAGGACCTAATGCTGAAAACTGGCACCAAATAAGGTCAAAACATCCACCTGGAAGAACTTAGAGACCACAGAAGACCAGCTGAAAGCCTTTCAAATCTGGGAAATCGTTGCTTGATGCCAAAAAGACCAAGAACCGCTCACAGATATAGTAGAATGCACCTTGATAGAAAACGAGGGTGCAACTCAATCCCTGAGACCATAAGTTTGAATGACGGTCTGTTTAAGCCACGTGTCAAAACACAAGGCCCGCACACAGGGCTTTTTTTTTTTCCAGCTGGAACTTGGCAGTGCTCCATTCCGCCACCTCCGGCTCTCACCCTCCGCTCCCTTCTCACTTGTATGCACAGCAGCCTTCTGTGTGCACAAGGACAGCTTTCCTCTCAGCGGCTCTTACAGACCCCTACCTGCCCTGTATGCACTCACGGCGGGGACAGATGCTGACCAAAGATCTCCCTGCAAGTGAGAGAGAGGCAGAGACATCAACACTGCTGGGAGGTAGTAGAGCCAGTCCGGGTGGGTGAAAGGCAAGGAAGCTTTTGGTGAAGGGGGGGGGGGAGTTGAGATGATGGCTGTGGAGGGAGAGGTACAGAGATCAGAGCCAAGGAGGAGGGGTGAATGAGAACTAAACCTTGTACTCTGTATGTAGAGCACTCCTCAACTCTGTACACAACACACCCCCGAGCCAGAGCTCGGGGGTGTGCTGTGTACAGAGTGCAGAGCTGGGGTGTGTGCTGTGTACAGAGTGCAGAGCTCGGGTGTGTGCTGTGTACAGAGTGCAGAGCTCGGGTGTGTGCTGTGTACAGAGTGCAGAGCTCGGGTGTGTGCTGTGTACAGAGTGCAGAGCTCGGGTGTGTGCTGTGTACAGAGTGCAGAGCTCGGGTGTGTGCTGTGTACAGAGTGCAGAGCTCGGGTGTGTGCTGTGTGTAGAGTGCAGAGCTCGGGTGTGTGCTGTGTAGAGTGCAGAGCTCGGGTGTGTGCTGTGTAGAGTGCAGAGCTCGGGTGTGTGCTGTGTAGAGTGCAGAGCTCGGGTGTGTGCTGTGTAGAGAGTGCAGAGCTCGGGTGTGTGCTGTGTACAGAGTGCAGAGCTCGGGTGTGTGCTGTGTACAGAGTGCAGAGCTCGGGTGTGTGCTGTGTACAGAGTGCAGAGCTCGGGTGTGTGCTGTGTACAGAGTGCAGAGCTCGGGTGTGTGCTGTGTGCAGAGTGCAGAGCTCGGGTGTGTGCTGTGTGTAGAGTGCAGAGCTCGGGTGTGTGCTGTGTGCAGAGTGCAGAGCTCGGGTGTGTGCTGTGTAGAGTGCAGAGCTCGGGTGTGTGCTGTGTAGAGTGCAGAGCTCGGAGGTGTGCTGTGTAGAGAGTGCACTCTGTACACAGCACACACCCGAGCTCTGCACTCTGTACACAGCACACACCCGAGCTCTGCACTCTGTACACAGCACACACCCGAGCTCTGCACTCTGCACACAGCACACACCCGAGCTCTGCACTCTGCACACAGCACACACCCGAGCTCTGCACTCTGCACACAGCACACACCCGAGCTCTGCACTCTGCACACAGCACACACCCGAGCTCTGCACTCTGCACACAGCACACACCCGAGCTCTGCACTCTGCACACAGCACACACCCGAGCTCTGCACTCTGTACACAGCACACACCCGAGCTCTGCACTCTGTACACAGCACACACCCGAGCTCTGCACTCTGTACACAGCACACACCCGAGCTCTGCACTCTGTACACAGCACACACCCGAGCTCTGCACTCTGTACACAGCACACAGCACACACCTGAGCTCTGCACACAGCACACACCTGAGCTCTGTACACAGCACACCCCTAAACCCTGCACTATGAATGCCGCATACTCCAGAACTCTGCACTCTCTACGTACTACACTCCTGAATTCTGCATACATAGTCCTACAGATACAAGTGGTCCTTTGTGGGCAACTATAATGCTGATGCAGCCCTTTGTGGGCAACCATATTGCTGATGCGGCCCATGATAAAACGGAGTATGACACCCATGGTATAAGGCCACCTAGAGATGGTGAGACAAGCATCCACAGGGTCCCAAAAAACAGTGCCTTAGAGACTCTCACGGCCAAATCCATATCCAGACAAGACAATGGAGGAAAATTTAATTTTGCTGAACCTGAGCTGGACAAAGGGATAGGACAACAATGTTCTGGTTTAGGTGAAAGGCTGAAAGTTGAGCCTCACCACCACCTTGTCCTTATGCAAGATCAAAAACTACAAGATAAGGACGAAAGCCTTGCAGAAGTCAAGGCTACAAGGAAAGCCACCTTGTGTTTGGGCGAGAGTAGATAAGCATGTCTCCACTGGGTTCAAACGCAGATTCCACCGAGTCACAGCAAAACAAACAGGGGGAGTTAAATGAGAGACTCCCTGTACTTAATGCATGAGAGGCCAACAGCCTCTAAAACAAGACAGAAAGGGCACAAACCTGATAGTGTTTAGAGCCGAACACTGGTCCAGACTCAGCTCCAGGATGGAAACGTTTCCTTGCGCAAAAAACTCCTAGGGGTGAAGCCCTGACATGCACACCAAATAAATAATGGCTTCCATTCCCAATGATTGCGGAAGAAGCCTCCTAGCTATTACCATCATAGAATTCACAGTATTCAAGAGATGCTCTTGTCTTAAAACCTGGGCTTCTACAGCCATGCTTTGGCAGACATTTAGCCCCAGACCTTGCAGGTGGAATAGGGAGCCAAGCACAGGGGTCTCAACATTGAGCGCAGGGTTGTGGAGAAATGAAAAGCATATCTTTTAACAGATAAAGAGGGGAAAGACTTTGCGGTACGATCCTTAGGTTTCTTCCACTGAGGACGATGGATACTCTTACCAACAGTAACATCCTTGATAAGGGTATCAGGGGTAGATTTGAGGAGACAACCCTGGAAGAGACAGCCCTCGAAGGGACAACCCTCGAAGAGACAACCCTCGAAGAGACAACCCTCGAAGAGACAACCCTCGAAGAGACAACCCTCGAAGAGACAACCCTCGAAGAGACAACCCTCGAAGAGACAACCCTCGAAGAGACAACCCTCGAAGAGACAACCCTCGAAGATCAGTTGCAGGTTCCACAGTCCAGCACTTTATCCAAAGTATCGTACCCATGTGTACTGAAAAGAGACCCATGCAAGAGATAAGCTGGGAGGCCTCCGACAGACTGTCACGAATGAAATTTAAAGCTACAGCCATTTGCTCCATGCAATATATAAGCAAGGGCTCAACCACTGCAGTAGAAACATCTACTAAGTAATTTTGACAAGTCAGCCACGGTTTGGCAGATTAAAGCAGAGCTTCTGTCTCCGGTGAAAGAGAAAAAAAAAAAAACAGTTCAGCAGCTACACAATTTTAGAAAAGAGCCACTCAACTGTCCTGCGATGCGGTGGTGTCCTCACCTCGAGCCGGGTTCACCGGCCATCCTGTGTCCCTGGCACCGGACATCTCAAGTGTGGGCACCCGGCTGTGACACCCGGCTGTGTGGCTTCACAACCGGGTGCTAGCAGCGCTGCACCTTGTGAATGGCCCTGCAGTCTTCTGCGACCTGTCACAAGTCCCAGGAGACTACGTTGGCAGAGAAATCCCGCTTCTGATTGCCTAGAAAATGGAACCTGTCAAAATTGAGTACCCGCTCCCCAAAGTTGCCAATCCTTAATGGGGAGCGAGCGACAAGAACTTCCCCTTTTGGGTGGAGCTCCGCTTTAAAGTCACAGAATGTAGGAAGGTTGGGAGGTAGTGGATCAAGGCCTGCTAGTGAGAACAGAGCTCCAAAGAGGGCTTCTAATGGTTTACAGGTTGCCTCCTCTAATGGCACGATGGTTGTGTTATTAAGGAGGGACCCTGTCAGATCCACAGTGAGGGGGACAAATACATTCACAGATGGGTACAAGACTAAAACACTTGAGGGTATGAACAGCGTGTCAAGGTGTCTCCACATGCTATAGAGAAAGAAGGAATTGGAAAAGTGCAAACTCAAGTTTAGAGACAGCAATGGTAAAAGCAATAGACTGATCCTTTCATTTCAGAGTAGTACACGCCACATCAAAACAATCTGAAAGTGTCTCTTACCTTGGAAGTCAAAGCAGTGGATTGCAGCTCTTCAGGCAAGGACTAGAGAAACTCAGAATTTGCCTCAGTGTCTGAGGGCTCAGAAGCCACCAAGGCTGCAGATATATAAAATACATAAGCTGCAGAAAGGTGCCAGAACACTTTTGAGGCTTCGCTGGAGATGTTCTGTACAAAGGTGTACAGAACGCCCCCCCAAAAACGTCATTTCCTGCTTGTTTGATTGGCTTACTGGATTTCCAAGTCTGCATGAAGATACAAGACAGATTTTTGGCGCGTTTGTTGGAGCCCAACCTCTGTAGCTGTAGGATAAAGGTGCCAGATGGATATCAGGGATGGATGGATGGATGGGAGCAGTAACACTGAGGCAGCTCTTCTTAGAGTGGAAGCAAGGCTCTAATGCAGTAACAAGAAAAAGAGAGGAAGGCGCCTTTAAGTGCAGTATTGACAATTTATTCAGTAAACAATGGAAAAATTGCATTTACAAGATAAAAAGTTAAAAAGACTCATCGTGTGGTAATTAGATCCAGGTGGGACACCCAGCCGTCCAGCAGCATACTGTCTATAGGATCAGGAAGTAGAGTCCAGGATGTGCCTGTGCATCAAAAATGAAGCTTGGAGAGCAGAGTCAGATGTAGCAGGTGAAGGGGGCGGTAATACATTTCGGAGCATGTTCAATAGGCTCCTTCTTCAGACCCTGAAGGATGTAGCAGGTGAAGGGGGCGGTAATGCATTTCGGAGCATGCTCAATAGGCTCCTTCTTCAGACCCTGAAGGATGTAGCAGGTGAAGGGGGCGGTAATGCATTTCGGAGCATGCTCAATAGGCTCCTTCTTCAGACCCTGAAGAAGGGTCTGAAGAAGGAGCCTATTAGCATGCTCTGAAATGCATTACCGCCCCCTTCACCTGCTACATCCGATTCTGCTCTCCTAGCTTCATTTTTGATGCACAGGCACCATCCTGGGCTCCACTTCCTGAGCCTACAGGCATAGTTTGCTGCTGGACGGCTGGATGTCCCACCTGGATCTAATTACCACATGATGAGTCTTTTTAACCAATTATCTTGTAAGTGCAAATTTTCCATTGTTTACTGAATAAATTGTCAATACTGAACTTAGAGGCGCCTTCCTCTCTTTTTCTTCTTAAGACAGATTTAGATGCACTTGACTAAAAAAACTGAGCCCGGGTTCACACTGATGCGATGTGGAATTTGCAGCAGTTTATTCCGCACCGCATCACAATCACATCCAGTTCACGCTGCGGGTGTGCATGTTAAGTTACCACCCCAAAATCGGTTTGCAAAACTTTGTTATCCTATGTGTCCATCCCCAGCGTGTTATCCCCGGCGTGTTATCCCACGCGCCCATCCCCGGCGTGTTATCCCACGCGCCCATCCCCGGCGTGTTATCCCACGCGCCCATCCCCGGCGTGTTATCCCACGCGCCCATCCCCGGCGTGTTATCCCACGCGCCCATCCCCGGCGTGTTATCCCGTGTGTCCATCCCCGGCGTGTTATCCCGTGTGTCCATCCCCGGCGTGTTATCCTATGTGTCCATCCCCGGCGTGTTATCCTATGTGTCCATCCCCGGCGTGTTATCCTATGTGTCCATCCCCGGCGTGTTATCCTATGTGTCCATCCCCGGCGTGTTATCCTATGTGTCCATCCCCGGCGTGTTATCCTATGTGTCCATCCCCGGCGTGTTATCCTATGTGTCCATCCCCGGCGTGTTATCCTATGTTTCCATCCCCGGCGTGTTATCCTATGTGTCCATCCCCGGCATGTTATCCTATGTGTCCATCCCCAGCATGTTATCCTATGTGTCCATGCACACACTGTAAACAATGTTTTTTGCCCGGGACATTTTTTGGCTGGAAAAAAACCCAGAACTAGTGGGTGTCTAGAGGAGTTTTCTAGCTGTATGAACACTCGAATATTGAAAAATGTGGTAAAACAGTGTTTTTGACCTTTTTTCACAAAAAACTTTTTTTGGGGGGTAAAAAAATGCAAATGTAAAAAACCGCGGCAAAACACTAATAAAAAAACGCTGAAAAGCTCCCGTTTTTAACGTGACTTTACACAGCGAACGTTACCAGCGTTATTAAAACGTCCCGTGTGCATGGCATGGAGAAGGATTAGAACCCGTGTCAAATTTTTATTGCAGCCTGTGTCCCCGATACATTCACCCTATTTGTCCTGTTTACTGTGATCATCGAAAGCAAAACAAAATCCCAAATTTTGAGTTGACCCCAGAAAATTAAGAGGGGAGATCTTCCAATGGGGACACTAGTTCCGGTGACCTCACTTAGCAGAGATTTACTCACTTCCTGTTTTGGCTATGGGATAGGAAGTGAAGGTAAATCCCCCCCCCCCCCCCCCCCCCAAAAAAAAGAAAAAAAATCAACAGTTGTAACTCATTTACTCTATCCGAAATGAAAAAAACAAAAGAAAAAAAAAAGTTTTGCTTATAGTTCTGCTTTAAAGTTGAAAAACAACAGGCTGTCAGAATCACCAGATGGAAATACAGTGTGGGGGGGGGGGGAGCCTAAAAGAAAAAAAATGAATGAAGTCACCACATCTAGGAATCATCAGAGAGCTGTAATTTAAAGTGGTTGTAAACCCTCACATGTAACCCAGTGGAGTGCCTGGTCTCAGGTGATACACAGAAATTAAACAAATCCTCCTACATAAGTTGTACCTGTTTATGTGCAGTCTTCTCTTCTTTACATCTGTTTAAAGCGCACAATTTATAAAGCTTGTTTGAGTTTTCAGAAAACGGGGTGGAGAGCTGAACTTAAACTCTGGAGAGCTCAGTGAGGGAAAGGGACACACCACCCCCTTAACACAGCACGCAGGAACAGAGCTGAAGCTGTCAATCACAGGCTGTGTGCTGGAGGTCCCACCCGTCACCCTTTTACCTCTTGGTGTCAGGAATCCTTGTCAGAAGTGACTCGTGCAGATAGAGGAATGAAGTATTGGACAGAAATGACACTTAGTGCTGTGGGTCTGTAAACACTATAGAGCAGGGGTGTCAAACTAGCAGCCCTCCAGCTGTTGCAAAACTACAAGTCCCATCATGCCTCTGCCTTTGGGAGTCATGCTTATAACTGTCAATCTTGCAATGCTTCATGGGACTTGTAGTTTGGTAACAGCTGGAGGGCCGCCCGTTTGACACCTCTGATCTAGATGACTCCCATTCTGGTGATTCCTATTGCTCTGGACTGTCCCAAGGATTGTGGTCATACCTATGCTTGACACCTGTGCTATAAAGGGATATGCTTTGTTCATATTTCATGTCTGAGGTTCGCAACCACTTTAATACATTTTTCTTTTGGTGTTTAATGCCACTTTAAGGCTCAGAGTATGAGGCGATATCTCAAGGACCAAAAAACAAAGACAGTTGGTAGCAGGTGAAGTTCAGGTGGACAGAGTAAAGCTGCCCATAGATGGCACGCATCTCAGCTGGTTCAGCAGGGACTGGCCAAGCTTCAAACCATCGATGGGCAGACTGATTGTACCCAATTCAATTGTTGTGTGACTTGGGTTCAACCAGCCTGTTGGATTTTTCATGCGATTATTGCCAGCAGCTATAGTTCTTAGTGGTCGGTAGTGGCTTAGTGGTTAGCACGTCTGCCTTGCAGTAATTGGGTCATGGGTTCCATTCCCGACCATGGCACCTCCTGCATGGAGTTTGCATGTTCTCCCTGTGCTTGTGTGAGTTTCCTCCAGGTACTCTGGTTTCCTCTACACTCCAAACACATGCTGGTAGGTTAATTGGCTCCTGTCTAAATTGTCCTAGTTTCATCCCTGGCCATGCGGGATCTCCTGCATGGTGGGGGTTGGGGAAAGACCTGGCAACCTACCCTGTAAAATAATTGCTAAGAGAATTCATGGAAAAAGTCGCTTACGAGTGACAGTCCGTGCAATCGCCAAGGGTTGGATACGACTGAACAGATAGTTCTTCGTTATAATCATTGTGTTCTCCCAGCAGGGATGGCTTCCCTCAACCCACTGGGATTCCCCCTATTTACACTGACTGGGGGAATCGAGCGATATTCTTTCCTGCAACTGGGAGAACACAATAGTTCTGTGGGAGGGATTCCCCCTATTTACACTGATTGGGGGAATCGAGCGATATTCTTTCCTGCAACTGGGAGAACACAATAGTTCCGTGGGAGGGATTCCCCCTATTTACACTGATTGGGGGAATCGAGCGATATTCTTTCCTGCAACCCATGGTCTATAGCCAGCGTTACTGTAGGTGGGCACCAGGAACAACGCTAAGACTGAAATGCCATGTGGCTCACGGTAAGCAGGACCAGCAGAGGAGCGATGCTCCCTGGATGCTGCATGGCAGGATAGGGCGCAATACTTCGCCAGGCAGACGATGCTGGTGCTCAATACCACAGTTATCCCCTTCTGCAGTGGAAATCAGAGACTTCTTAAACACCCTGCAACCCATGTACTCCGGGTATCTTTGGCCCAGCCAATCTTCAGAGACAAGGCAAGCGCTGAGGCATTGGCAGCAGCTCTGTACCTTGGAGGCGCTCGCGGGTAACTTTTTACCATAACAGAGCCTGGAAAGTGCCCTGCATGGAACCCAATGTCCAAAAATCACTTCCGGAGTAACCCCACAATGTCCAGTGCAGCAGGGCAAGGGCATGGCACTCCAAAAGCTAGGCTGAGGATAGCAGCGAGGTCTAGCTGCAATGTAAAGTCTTGATTAACCACTTACCAACGAGTGGCATTGCTGGACTTCAAGCGGTTGTACCGGAATGATGCCTGCAACTGCAGACATCACCCCAGTATTGTTGGGTGGGCTCTCTTGTAAAAGCAATCCTTCTCCACCCCCTCCCTCTCACGGCTCTACCATCTCACCAGATGGCCGGACAGTCCAAGCCGGGATTGACTCTCCGCTATAGTACCCCAGAAGCAATGACCTGACATCACTTCCGGTTTACCTGTCATGTCAACGGCGCAATTTTTAAAAATATAAAAGCAAAAAAAAACAAAAAAAACAATCTTGGTGTTATGAATGCTTTTAAAGCGGAGTTCCAGCTGAAAAAAAAAAAAAGTCAGCAGCTACAAAAACTGTAGCTGCTGACCATTAAAATACAGCCGCTTACCTGTCCCTCGGTCCCGCAACATCCTCACCACGGCTGGTTTCACCGGATGTCTTCTCTCCCCGGTGCCGGCATCTTCAGTGTGGGCACCCGGCTGTGACAGCTTGCGGCTTCACAGCCGGGTACCCACTGCACATGTGCGAGTAGCGCTGCACTTTGTGAATGGCCCCGTAGTCTTCTGGGACCTGTCACATGTCCCACAAGACTATGGGGAAGGAGGACAATAGTCTAGGCGATCGCAGCGGCAGTGGGAGTGGGTACGTGCTCCCCAAAGGTGCCAATCCTTAATGCGGAGTGGGTGACAAAGCATTAAAACGGAACTTCCCCTTTTGGGTGAAACTCCGCTTTAAAGATCAGAGCGGGGATTTGGGGTCTTATAGACCTCGGATTGTGTTATAAAGAGTATGGGCAGCACAGTGGCTAAATGATTAGCATTTCCGCCTGGCAGTACTCGGGTCGTTGGTTTGAATCCCAACCATGGCACCACCTGCCTGGAGTTTGCATGTTCTCCCTGTGCCTGCGTGGGTTTCCTCCGGGTACTCTGGTTTCCTCCCACACGCCAAAGACATGCTGGTAGGTTAACTAGCTACTGTCTAAATTGGCCCCAGTATCTGTATCTATGAATATAAGTTAGGGACCTTAGATTGTACACCCCTTGAGGGCTAGGGACTGATGTGAATGTAATATATATATATATAGCACTGCGTAAATTGACAGCACTATACAAGTACCTGAAATAAATAAATACCTGTCACACACCTTTTGCTGTAACAAGGATGTTTACATTCCTTGTGACAGCAATAAAAATGATCAAAGAGAAAAAAACAAAAGCAAGAGTAAAAAACAAAACAAAAACAAAATGTAGAAAGACACGTCACCCCCCCCCCCCCCCCCGTGCACAAAAGCGACCGGGCGCATTGGTCCTGCATCTACTCTGTAAATCTAAAGTGGTAACCTGTAAAAGGCTTTTAAAGAATAACAGTGTGATGAACAGTGCCCCATGGGCCACAATGCGGAGACCATTATTATTATACAGGATTTATATAGCGCCAACAGTTTGCTCAGCACTTTACAATATAAAGGGAGACAATACAGCAACAATACAAGAGGGATAGGAGGGCCCTGATCCTTGGAGCTTACAATCTAGGAGGGAGGGGCTAGTGGTACAAAAAGTAGTAACTGTGGGGGATGGACTGGTAGGAGGAATGGAAGATTCCATTATTAGCTGAGGGCAGGATAGGCTTCCCTGAAGAGATCGGTTTTCAGAGATCGCCTAAAAGTGAGCAGAGTAGGTGATAGTCTGATAAATTGGGGTAGAGAATTCTAGAGGATGGGGGAAGCTCTGGAGAAGTCCTGGAGACGAGCATGGGAGGAGGAGACAAGGGAGCTAGAGAGCAGGAGGTTGTGAGAGGAGCAGAGAGTACGGTTTGGGTGACCATTGTTCTAATCGGTTTCCTTTACGTCCAGCTTTTACAACTGTATAGGACAACTGAGAAAAATGAGTGCATAGACACATCTAGTCGTCGTTTTGAGCGTAATTCCTTTGCCTAATTAGTAGAGCTTGCTATAAATGCAAATGTACTGCCTCTGAATCTCAGCAAAAACAAAAACAGCAGATGCAGTGCATTGTTGAACCGTTTTATAATTCTGTTTCTTACAGAAAAAAAAAAAAGAAAGACATCATAAAAACAAAGCCTAAAACAGTTAAATATGATATAATATGTACATCAAATTCAAAATACACCTCATTCAAAAATGAAACCCAAAGAAAGAACATAACCCACATTTTTAACAAATTGCTTTGCGGAAGATTGAAGCTGCTACATGAACAAGCCAAAAGGAAAAACAAAAATTTCTCAGCCTGGCAGACGACGGACAATGCTAAAGTAGCATACTGAATGTATCCCTGCTAGAGAAACTCATGAACCATCACACAAACAACCAACAGAATCTGTAAAAACTATGAGAAATGGAGCACACAACTTCTAAAGAACTGAAAAGCATGAAGAATGGCCAGAAATATGAAGTACAAACGGGCAAATATAGATAGAAAGGGTTAAAAAAAAGTCACCTTTGTGACCCCAAGATTGATGATTGTCAATAACGTCTGGCTGACATGTAGCTGCCACTTCGGGGTTTATAGAATGAAATAATCAGCCAGGATTTATATTTTATTAAGTTAGGGCAGACTTACAGCTACAGAGGGACTACACATCCTCCGTGACTGGTGGCAAAACATACCAGGCCTTGTAGTCCCTTATTAGCGGTAGGACTGCAATAAGGCCTCGTTCACACCATACGGGCGCAAAAACTGATGGGAACTGACAGGCAGATTTCACTTGCACGTATCAGTTTACAGTTTTCATGCACGCCTCAATGAGTTTTATATATGTTGCAGATTCCTGCGTTGAAAGAAAAAAAAAAAAAAACTGCACGTGATACCCGATACCAGTGTTGTAGTGTGAACAGGGCACATAGGCAATATTCAGCCAGGATTTATATTTTAAGTTAGGGCAGGCTTACAGCTACAGAGGGACTACACATCCTCCGTAAACTGGTGGCAAAACATACCAGGCCTTGTAGTCCCTTATTAGCTGTAGGACTGCAATAAGGCCTCGTTCACACCATACGGGCACAAAAACTGATGGGAACTGACAGGCAGATTTCACTTGCACATATCAGTTTACAGTTTTCATGCACGCCTCAATGAGTTTTATATATGTTGCAGATTCCTGCGTTGAAAGAAAGAAAAAAAAAAAAAATTGCACGTGATAACCAGTGTTGTAGTGTGAACAGGGCACAAAGGCAACAATTGATTTTGTTGTGCCAAAGCAGAAAAACGGACATCTCTGCACCATGGAGTGAACGGGGCACAAAAGCCCACATGCCCTGTTGGCACCCAATTCAGTTTGGATTCACATGCACCTGTACTCCATTTTTAAAAGTAAAAATCTTGCCCTAGAGCAGATACCTTAAGATGCCCTGTCTTGTCTTTATTAGCCAGAAATCCTTCCTGTGATCTTCTATGGCGTTTTTTTTTTACTTTTTTACTGGGGCCGGACTTCATGAATACACGGCATCAACTGCCATCCACCCCCCCCCCCCCTTCCCCTGTGAAGTGAGAGTTCACTTACCCAGTGAGAGCTCACTTATTGCCCAGTTGAAATCTCATCTATTTTTCTCTGCCACCAAAAGTTACGACTGAGACAATTTTTCCACTTGGAAATGCCTTACAATATCTGACCTCCTAGAAGAAATATGCTTCTTGCTGTTTCATTTGTGTGCCGAGTCCTTAAAGCGGAGCTCCACCCAAAAGAGGAAGTTCTGCTTTAAAGACTAGTCCCCCACTCCCCATTAAAAATTTGCACCTTTGTGGGGCGGAGGGGGGGGGGAGTGGGTACCCGAATTTGACAGGTACCTACTCCCAGTTGCGCTCCGATCGCCTAGGCCAGGGGTAGGCAACCTGCGGCTCTCTAGCTGTTGTCGAACTACATTTCCCATGAGGCATTGCAAAGATTACAAAACTGACAGTTACAGCTATGACTTGCAGAGACATGATGGAACTTGTAGTCCTGCGGCTCTCAGGTTGCCTACCCCTGGCCTAGGCGATCAGAAGTGAAAGGTGTCCTCCCCACCCGTAGTCTTTTGGGACACGTGACAGGTCCCAGAAGACTACAGGACCATTCAGGAAGAGCAGCAAGTTGTCACAGCCAGGTGCCCACACTGAAGATGTCGGAGCCAGGGAAAGAAGACAGCCGGTAAAATGGGCTGTAGGGGACACACTGCGGGACTGAGGGACAGGTGAGTGTGTTTTTTAAAAGTCAGCAGCTAAAGGTTTTGTAGCTGCTGACTTTTGTTGACAGCGTGGTGCAATTATTGGAATGCAGCCACATATGGACACACTGCACACGAATGCAGCCACATTTGGACACACTGCACAGGAATGCAGCCACATTTGGACACACTGCACAGGAATGCAGCCACATTTGGACACACTGCACAGGAATGCAGCCACATATGGACACACTGCACAGGAATGCAGCCACATATGGACACACTGCACAGGAATGCAGCCACATATGGACACACTGCACAGGAATGCAGCCACATTTGGACACACTGCACAGGAATGCAGCCACATTTGGACACACTGCATAGCTGCTAGAACAGGAAAGAGTAAAGCTGGCCATTCATGGTTGTTTTATTTCATTCAGTCAGGCTGAACAGATTCCCCCATCCACACATTCGTGGAAAACATGGGAATCCTTCCTGCTGCGTCACTGCATTGACAGCGGGAATCCCCTCAGCCATCGGAATACACTGATCAGAGCTGCGGTCGGCTTGTTGGAAAATTTTCCAACAAGCCGGTTCATGAGAAGTTGAATGGGAACAGCCATATATGGATTGAAATTCGATCGGTTGCTGCTGAAAAGGTCTGAATTTCGATACATGCATGGCCAGTTTCAGACAACTGAGGATGCTATATCATGCCGGCCATAGACGGGTCGAAAATTGGCCGATTTTCGCACTGGTAGTGGGTTCATTGGTCGGCCGTTTTTCAGTTTTTTGCAGTTTTTTTGTTATCGGTCATGTTGGAAAATTCGCGGCTGATTTTGAAGATCGGCCGATTTTCCCAGCAATGATGGGCAAATCGGCTGATCATTTTACCGACAAAAGATCCGCGCATGAGCTGTGACCTGCAAGGGACAGAAGTTATGGGGTGAACTTTATGATTTTGTGGGATGATTTTTTTTTTTACCGTTAGTGGTAACGTCGGCCGAACGAACGATTTTTCGTTTTTTCGAAAAATCGGCCGATGTTCGACCCGTTTATGGCTTGCATTATACAACGTCTGACTGCATTTCTATTTCTGTGACTTCAACAGTCTCCGAGGCATGCTTATTGGACAGTTATTGGGGGTTAAAATCCACCATCAACCATTTCACTGTGTAACACCAAATCAGAGAGGGACACCGGACAGGCTTTTCTGGGTTTCCAAGCAATAGCAGAAAATCTCTGGAGTGCCTGCTCTTGAGCAAGACCTTTAAAGTAGAACTATAGGCAACCCCCCCCCCCATTTTGGATAGAGTAAGAGGGTTATAACCCCCGTCAGATTATTTTTGCCATCCGTGTGTCATTGGGAAGATTTACCTTCACCTGTCCATCCGCTAAAACCAGGAAGTGCGAGGACATCCCTCCAAAATTAAAAGGGAATCCCTTGGGGTCCCCACTGGAAGATTTCCCCTCTATTACTGTTCTGGGGGACAACCCAAAATCTGGAATTTTCTTTTACTTTCACTTTCTTTTACTTTTATTTGTTACTATTGAATGTTACAATTGAAAGTGAAATCTTCCTAATGGTGACAGACAGCAATAAAAACCTGAAGTGTTCTAATCCCTCGCCACTCTATCCAAAAGAAAAAGAAAAAAGTTTTTCCTTTAGTTACACTTTAAAAATAGGAGTTTAAAATAAAAGTACAGCTTGACTACAAGGACTATCTGAGGAATTCAACAAAAAGCAGCCACAGATGGGCAAAACCTCTCCCATAGAACGACAAGCAGAGATACAAGAGATGGACCAACTGCCGAACCTTGTCCGGCTCCCGTGGTTAGCAGACAAGAACACCTGAGCTCGATTCATCCAAGCCATACCCCCAACATGTTTTGAGCCCACCCCAGGGCAGGGCGAAACACGTTGAGGGCTTGGCTGAATCAAGCTACATGGTTCGAATTGCAAACAATTTTTCGTCCGAAAATCGAAATGTTGTTCGTTCTGTAATCCGATGGTGCCACCAACGATTTCGAAAATCGATTTGTTTTTCACGAATTTTCCAGCATGCCTGATAAATGAAATGGGTAGGAACCACGAAAATCGCCCGATGCCATTGCCCCACTAACAGAGCGAAAATTGGCCGATTATTCTTAGGTCTGATTTTCGTACGAAAATTGTTAGGAATTCGAACCATGTGTGGCCTGCATAAGGCTGCTTTTTCCTGTTAACCACTCGGGCCAGGCAAGGTGTGCGGCGGCTGGGCTAGCTGATCCTACTTCTACAGAGTGCTTTGGGTCTGGATGAACCTTTCCCCAGCTGTCATCCTCATTGGTCAGCCTCAGGGGCGGACTGACAACTCATGGGGCCCCCAGGCAATAGGAGATCATGGGGCCCGTGTCCTTGCCCAAACTCAAAAAAGCCTATGAAAAAGTTGCCAGGGGCATCTCATGGGGCCCCCTACTGACCCCGGGCCCTCGGGCGGTGCCCGAGTTTCCAAATGGTCAGTCCGCCCATGGTCAGCCTGGGCGGGGGCAACTAAGCATTTATCATGGGTCACAGGCAGTGAGATAGATGCACATTTTTTCCTGAATTGCTGCACCTCTGGGCTCATTGCTCCCGACTCTTTTAAATAATGTATGCAGCATCGGTGAGAAAGGTTTGAGACTGCCTCATACGTAGAAAAAGGCATAAAAAAATAGTGAAAATATTTATAAAATCTCTGCATCAGCTTGTCCATGCTCTGTCGATAAAGCTCATCTCCGGTTATACACTGTTGAAATACATACATGTGAAAAGTTTCACATGCCAAAAGATTCTGTTTAGGCACTCTGATCTCTGCTACACTGCATAGCTAAGCACCTCCTGTCTGCTCATTGGACAGTGAATAAACATCATCCACTCTGTCCAATGGGCAGGGAGGTGACCCGGGTGACACTGGCTATGCAAAGTCCAGAATTTAGTATATCCTTTGGCAAGTGTACAGGTCACGCATGCATTTCTAGTGTGGATTTAGCCTGCTGTCTGGTTTTCTACTTTATCCTTTATGCAGCAATTCAAAGGATAAGTTTAACTTTTTGAAAAATATTACAAATGCACATGTTTTTGCAGAAGAAAAAAAAAATGCTTTTATTATTTGTTTTCCTGACAGAGACTGGATAACATTGCACCAGTGATCAATGGACCAGGGATGCAATGCGAGATTCCTGCAGACAAGCCGGGCAGCTTTCATACAGCTGATTGTTCACAAGCTGCAGGCCTTATGAATGAACTACATGTACGCTCATCAGCGACCTCGCAGTCCATTCGGAACTAAAAGCTGTCAGCCGCAACGTGCATTCGTAGGTAACGGCGTTATTTTTAATTAGTGACAGCGGGCTGGGGAAGCTGTCACAGGGAGGGAGAAGTGACAGCGGGCTGGGGAAGAAGATCCCCCGCTCACTGTTACAGGGAGGGAGAAGTGACAGCGGGCTGGGGGAGAAGATCCCCCGCTCACTGTTACAGGGAGGGAGAAGTGACAGCGGGCTGGGGGAGAAGATCCCCCGCTCACTGTTACAGGAAGAGGGAAGTGACAGCGGGCGGGGGGAGAAGATCCACCACTCACTGTCACAGGGAGGGGGAAGATCCCCCACTCACTGTCACAGGGAAGGGTAAGTGACAGCGGGTTGGGGAAGAAGATCCCCCGCTCACTGTCACAGGGAGGGGTAAGTGACAGCAGGCTGGAGAAGAAGATCCCCCGCTCACTGTCACAGGGAGGGAGAAGTGACAGCGGGCTGGGGGAGAAGATCCCCCGCTCACTGTTACAGGGAGGGAGAAGTGACAGCGGGCTGGGGGAGAAGATCCCCCGCTCACTGTTACAGGAAGAGGGAAGTGACAGCGGGCGGGGGGAGAAGATCCACCACTCACTGTCACAGGGAGGGGGAAGATCCCCCACTCACTGTCACAGGGAAGGGTAAGTGACAGCGGGTTGGGGAAGAAGATCCCCCGCTCACTGTCACAGGGAGGGGTAAGTGACAGCAGGCTGGAGAAGAAGATCCCCCGCTCACTGTCACAGGGAGGGGGAAGTGACAGCGGGCTGGGGAAGAAGATCCCCCGCTCACTGTCACAAGGAGGGGAAAGTGACAGCGGGCTGGAGAAGAAGATCCCCCGCTCATTGTCACAGGGAGGGGGAAGTGACAGCGGGGTGGGGGAGAAGATCCCCGCTCACTGTCACAGGGAGGGGGAAGAGGCTGCAGCTGCAGAACAGTTTACATGTTCCACCCTAAATATGGGTGGGACATGTAACATGTTCCAAAAGGTGTACTTATCCTTTAAATAATCATCAATGGCTGCCAGATGACAGAGCTGGGGAACATGTACAGTAATATTTTATATCAGGAGCGAGACAATATTCTCTTAGAAAAGATTTTTGTTAGCAAAGTTAAGAAAAAACAAAAACAAAAAACACATCTTGCTAGTTGCTGCATTCACAAAGTTTAAGGCTTGCTTCTATAAACTTTCATTGATTCCAACTACCATCTGCTAACACAACTCATTGAAAGATTGAACGAACAGAACATAAACTCGTCCACACAGGCCTTTATGGAAAAAAAAAAATAAAATAAAATAGTAAGGCCTCGATTATTAACATGTTTTCAGCAAGAGCTGTCCCATTCTGCCTCACAGTCACAAATAAAAGGATTCCATAGAGAACTGGAGTCTGAATCTGTCTGGCGGCATTGAGGCAGCAGACAGCGTTCCTACAAAGACACTTTAAAGCTCAACTCCAGGCAAAACTATTTTTTTTAAATTTATTTTGCCTTTGGATAGACTTGGGAAGAATAAATACATATTCACAGTGTCTACTGCTGTCCATGACCCTGCTGGGATGATTTCACCTTGCGTCCTATCCCTGCAAACATAGGACAAGGATTGAGGGGACCAGTTGTCACCGGAAATACAACTGTAAAAATTTGACAAAAGGTTCTACACTTCCAATGTTACCGAAAAAAAAAAAAAGTTGAAGTCAGTCTCTGCACGTGAGGAAATTTCCTCCATTTCCTGTCCTGTCAAGAAGAGGAAATCTTGACAATATAGGGGGGCGGCGGTTCCATCCCTTCCCCACTCCATCCAAATCAATAAAAGAAAAGTTTTGCCTGGACTTGGGTTTTAATCCAACGGGCCCAAAGAGCAGCTTACACTTTAATTCCTACCGTCATCTTATTGCTGTGAACAATCAGAAGAAAAATCATTCATATGTGGATTTGCTGTTAACAGTTCTCCCTATAAATAATACCAAAAAGATAGATTTCTCTCATAGAAATTATTTCTCATCAAAAATGAAAATGATGACTGCCTTCACGCCGGTGCTAGAAAATCTTCAGGGAAGGAAAAGCAACGGGTTTCTGTCAACAAACTGAGCAGCCTGCGCTGACTGCAGCAGTATAGCGTCATGAGGCTGCTTAATGATGCAAGAGTGCTGAAGCCATCCGGACATCCAAATCTTATTGCTGAATGAAGGGGGTCAAGGGTACGTAGACCACTTCTGGCTAAATCAGAGGCAGTTCGCAGATGTGTTATGGCGTCCCAGGTCTTGGAGGTGGCACCCAGCTATAGCAAATGGGGCATCAGAATGAAGAAATGTGCTTTTCTCAAGTCTTTGGGTCAAGTGCGCGACAGATCGCAGTCCAGTGCAAGTGTGCAATTCAGAGGAGTCACAGAGCTCTGGATGACCTGTTCGCTTCAACTGTTGAAACCTGCGACTTTTTCTCCTCTTCAACAAGTTCATCAAAAATGTCTCTGATGGGGAAAAAAAAAAAGAAAATCAGAATAAAATAAAAAACTGTATCTAATTGGAGGAAAACTCCTTGCATCAGTAGTTTGGCTAAACCCTTTATATTAACCCCTTCACACCAGCGCCTCCCGGCCCTTTAAGAGTTTCAGAAGGCGGGAGGTGGGGCGGGGTTTAGGGTCATGTGACCGCCATGACGCACAGTCACATGATCGGGAAAGCTCTCGATCGAAAGAGGAGATTGGGACCTTTCTGTGAGTACCAGACAAGCATGCTGGGAGCGCGCAGGGCGCGCTCTCTCAGTGCATATGTCCTTTTTTATTAGAAAGCTAATGTGCGGTCACTTAGCGTCTAGACTCAGACGCTGGGAGGCCGCACATTTGTGTCCGGCCGGCGTGAAGAGGTTAATGGCTTTGTTGGACATTATGGGGAAGATAAAATAACACTGTATTCAGACTTTGGGGTTGATGCCGATTTACTAAAACTGGAGGGTGCAAAATTTGGTGCAGCTCTGCATAGAAACCAATCAGCTTCCAGTTTTCTTTGTCAAAGCTTAATTGAACAAGCTGAAGTTAGAAACAGTTTGGTTGCCATGTACAGCTGCTCTCCAGTTTTTGTAAATCTACACAGAATATAGCTGGATACTAACATTTATAGGTAAAGTTGATCCAGGGAATACCCGATTGCCTCTCAGGGGATCAGGAAGGATTTTTTTTTCCCTGCAGGAGCAAATTGGATCGTGCTTTGCTGGGTTTTTTTACCTTCCTCTGGATAAACTGTGGGTGCAGGATTATAATTTTTTTTTCTTTAAATGGTTGAACTGGATAGACTTTTGTCTTTTTTCAGCCAGACTAACTATGTACCCCCAAAATCCTGTTATTCTTGGAAGATGCAACAACCTTCCTGGAGAACACATCAGTACAAACTTTCATTGGATTCTCAGGCCTTTTTAAATAATTGGGACAAGTCAACCCTATTACCCCTAATCCAGCATTCAGAACTCCCTGATTTTGCATAGTGTGAAGAAATCCCACCGGCTCAAGGGTTTTCAAGCAAGGTGAGAAGTCTCGGTGTTCAAAAAGTATTTCCACTGCCAGAACAAACTTTTATCACTCACAGGGTAGTCCTGCACAGCCAAACTGTCACAGGCAATGGACTAGCTAGCAATCAGGTTTTGTCACCCTTATGCAGGTCATACATGGGTTGAATTCCAAATTAAATTTTCTTTAGAAAAATCGGAAAGTTTGAGCATTTTGTAATCCGATGTCGCCACCATTGATTTCAAAATTCGACCAACCAAGCCTTTAATTTCATCTCGTGTTGCTACAGAAAAGAATTTTTGAGGCCAATAATTTTCTTTTCTTTCCAGGTCACAGCTCATGCTCTTTTCTTTTTCAATTACATTTCTTGCACGATTCTTCCACCATTGATTAGAAATTTGTCAGTTTTTCCAAAAATTTCCAACATGCATGATCACTCAAATTCGATGGTCACTCAAAAACTGTGGCCCACTAAAGGTGCGAAATTAGAATGAAAATTCTTAGAAAAGATTTTCGAAAGAAAATTAGTTTGGAATTCGACCCGTGTGTGGCCGGCTTTAGACATACTGAACGACACGTTTCTTAACCACCTGCCAACCGATCACAGTGACACTACTGAGAGGGGGAGGCAGCTACAGGCGTGATCACGGACATGTCCGAGTTTGGGGTGCGTACGTGAGTGCCCCCTGCTGTGATTGGACACAGCAAGAGTTTGGCAGCGGATTTCAGCCAATGATTTCAGCTGAAATCAGCTGTGTTCAACCACACACAGAGCTTACAAAACAGTGATCTGGCTGTTTCTGCTCTCTGAAAAGCAGGGAGAAAAAACAAAAACACAGCCAGATAGTAAGATAAAAGCAGCAGTTAACCCCTCGATTGCCCCTAGATGTCATCCCCTTCCCAGCCAGTGTCATTAGTACATTAACAGTGTACAGCAGTGGTCTCCAAACTGCGGCATCTATCTAGCCCTTGGGACACTATTCCTCCCACTGACACCATCGATGGGGCATGTTTCCTCCTGCTGAGACCACTATTCCTCCCACTGACACCATCGATGTGGCATATTTCCTCCTGCTGAGACCACTATTCCTCCCACTGACACAATCGATGGGGCATGTTTCCTCCTGCTGAGACCACTATTCCTCCCACTGACACCATCGATGGGGCATGTTTCCTCCTGCTGAGACCACTATTCCTCCCACTGACACCATCGATAAGGGATGTTTCCTCCTGCTGAGACCACTATTCCTCCCACTGACACAATCGATGGGGCATGTTTCCTCCTGCTGAGACCACTATTCCTCCCACTGACACAATCGATGGGGCATGTTTCCTCCTGCTGAGACCACTATTCCTCCCACTGAGAGTTGAGCTGATGAGGCACTATTCCTCCCATTAATACCAACCATGGGGCACTAACGCTCCTTCTAAAACCAACCATGGGGCACTAGTTCTCCTGTTAAAAGCAATGATGGGGCAGTGTTTTCTCCCACTAAAGCTGGGACATTTTCTACTCACACTGGTCACAGTCCGGCCCCCCTAAAGCCAGAAAGACAGTAAACTGTCCCTTTCTTTAAAAGGTTTCGGGGTCCCTGGTGTACAGTATGAGCACGGATTACTCCTTTATTGCTTATATTGAGGTCAGTGTACTTTCCGACCAGCATCAGTTAGCGCCAGATTGTCATCCGCACTATCACAGTCGAACTACGAGTCACTGATCAACGCCATTACCAGTATAGCAACATAGCTGTGTAAATTCCAGTATATATACCATCGCTTGTAGACGCTATAGCTTTTGCACAAAGCAATAATATGCACTTATTGGTTTTTGTTTTTTTTTTTATACCAAAGTCATTTAGCAGAATACATTTTCAGCTATATTTATAAAGAATTCAGATTTTTTTTTTTTTTTCTTAAATCGGATATGTTTTAGAACAGAAAGAAAAAAAAAAATTTTCCCCCAAATTTTTGTTCTTTAAAGGAGAAGGGATACAGCTGTACACTGTGTGGACAGAATTTCCTGGAACTGGCGGGGTTCCGATATCACATGCAGATCCACTCTGCTCTCTAACCAACCCCTCCACCCATTGCTGCTACCTTCCTGTCTGTCTTGTTTGCACTGTGCCAACTATTTATTTTATTCTGATTATTATTTATGTCTATTATATTGCAAAAAAATTAAAACCCACCAAAAGAAAGCTCTATTTGTGTGAAAAAATTATATAAATTTGGGTACAGTATTGCGTGACAAGCAATTGCCAGTTAAAGTAGCGCAGTGCTGAATAGCAAAAAACCTGCCCCGGTCATGAACGGGGTAAAACCTTTTGGAGATCAAGTGGTTAAAGCAGAACTAATCTCATTGATTTAACTGTTACTTGTGCTCTCAACCAAACTGTCAAACCATCAAATGACCTGGTGTCCTAATGACAACTGGCAGACCAAACAGAGGCAAAGATAGCAGCTTCCTTGCCTGGTCTACTAGCAGAATCAACAGGTAAACCGGTTACAGGATTGGCTGAGAAAAACAAACACTTTGTTAAAGCGGATCTCCACCCAAAAGGGGAAGTTCCACTTTAAGACTTTGTCCCCAGCTCCCCATTAAGGCACCTTAAGGGGAGAAGGGGGGAACGGGCACCCGAATTTGACAGGTACCCTCTCCCACTTCCACTGTGATCGCCTAGGTGAGTGGAAGCAAAAACTGTAGTCTACGGGGCCATTCGCAAAGCGCAGCGCTTCTCGCACATATGCAGTGGGCACCCGGCTATGAAGCCGCAAGCTGTCACAGCCGGGTGCCCAAACTGAAGATCTCCCTCCTAGATTGTAAGCTCCAAAGAGCAGGGCCCTCGATCCCCTCATGTTTTGTATTGTATTGGTATTGTTCTGTCACATGTTCTGTCCCCCTGTGTAATGTACAGCGCTGAGCGAACTATTGGCGCTTTATAAATACTGTATAATAATAATAATGCCGGCGCCAGGGAAAGAAGACGGCCAGTGAAACCAGCGGTGGTGAAGACCGAGGGACAGGTAAGTGGCTGTATTTTAGAAGTCAGAAGCTACAGTTTTTGTAGCTGCTGACTTTTTTTTTTTTAGGTGGAACTCCGCTTTAAAGGTTGGTAGTGACAGTCGGTATCAAGTGTCAATTTTGATTTTGCTGACAAGTCCACTTTAAATACATGCAACACGTTAGGTTTATGTAAAAATAATATAAAAAAACTCTGTGGCAAAACGGTCAGGAATAACACTTACTTGTGCATATAAAAGAATATATAGCCACTTCTGTCTCGGTCACTCTGAACAGTGATCTCCTGTGTCCTTGATACAGTCAAATCATTATAGGTAAACCAGGCCTGTTTTTTTACATCGCACACATCGCTGATATAGTGACCTAGGGAAAATAGACCTCAGTAATTAAAGAGTATGTTAACCCATTAGAACTATGTATTGCATGTGAGTCTTACTAAGAGCCTAGCAATAAATCACAATTTCATTAAGCTCAAATACCGTTTATATTGCTTATCTTACGGTCACATGATGTAGCCCCATTGTACCGCCTAACCTCTCTGCCTAATAGTTTCAGTAAGTGACAAAGCTCTAAGCCCAAGCCTTGTATGAAAGAACATCCTTGGCATCCTTTTAGACGTCTATGCTTCTCCCTGCTGGCCACAGGAAGATATGTTGATCAGATCTGCTTTTGGAAGATTGCACAGCTAATAACTGCAAACAACCAGTTGCCATTGGTGAGAAAATTACAGGTCTAGAGACATGTCAGGGATATCTTCCTTCATATAATGCTTGGGCTAGGGCAGGGGTCTGCAACCTTTAGGACATAAAGAGCCACTTGGACCCGTTTCCGAGAGGGAAAAAAAAGACTGGGAGCCGCAAAACCATTGCAACATTTAAAACAAATCCGACACTGCATATATTGCAAAAAACGCTCTGGTCATGAAGGGGGTTTAAGGGCCCAGTAAGCAAAGGGTTAATCAGGGCCACAGTGTATCGTCATAATCACAATCATAGCCTTAGGTCAGTGGTGGGCAACCTTTTTTTTCGACTGAGCCAAATCTCGCCAAAACCACGACTGAAATTTATTTTGAGAGAAACATTTTTAAAACTGAAAATACATCCCCCATATAGTAATTCATCCCCCATATAGTAATTCATCCCCCCTATAGTAATTCATCCCCCCTATAGTAATTCATCCCCCCTATAGTAATTCATCCCCCCTATAGTAATTCATCCCCCCTATAGTAATTCATCCCCCATATAGTAATTCATCCCCCATATAGTAATTCATCCCCCCTATAGTAATTCATCCCCCCTATAGTAATTCATCCCCCCTATAGTAATTCATCCCCCATATAGTAATTCATCCCCCCTATAGTAATTCATCCCCCCTATAGTAATTCATCCCCCCTATAGTAATTCATTCCCCATATTGTGTGAATTCACTTACCTTTGCTCCGCGCGTTCCTCTCGCTGGGTTCCCGCGCCGTTCTGGTCTTCAGGGCGGACTGTGAGAGGAGAGGAGTTCGTCACACTGCCCCGCCTACATCCGGGCTGCCCCGCCTACATCCTGACAGCCAATGTTTGCCAGCGGGCGCCCGGCACACAGAAGAGCTGCATTAAAAGAGCCGCGGCTTGCCGACCCTATTGCCTGTCACCTGGTGGGCAGTGTGCTCCGGAGCCGCAGGAAAGGTGAAAAAGAGCCGCGGGTTGCCGACACCCGGGCTAGGGGCAAAGCACGATTTCCTCCCAGGAAAAGCTGCAGCATGCGCAGTGAAAGTGGCAACAGTGAAGATGGAAGTTAAGCTGGAATAATGTTGCCAATCTAAGAATTCGGTATTGAAAAGGAAAACTGAACGCACATATACAAGATCCTTTTTAAGGTGGTATTGGGTCCCTGTCCGAATTCCTAACACTAAGGTTCAAGGTTGCGGTCCAGAGTATTTGGTCTACTCCAATATCTATTCCACCTGGTGATTCCTAGAGACCTCTGTATAGCTCTTCTCCACATCAGCTGATCCCTGGCAATGTATCTTTTCCAGACAGCCAATTGCCAATTGATTGCCAGAGCCGGGAAGACATCTTCAGTTCCCATTAAAGCAGTAAGGGACAGTTTGAATCTTATGCTGGCCAATGATAAACTATCAAATATTCTCAGTGATGGCCAAAATTTTGATACTAATTTTGGGACCCCTTGATAAATTATGGTTTGCCAACACTACACCCCTCTACCTTAGGAGCCTTGTGACCTTCTCTCCTCCCCATTTTCTTTTCTCTTGGCAGTTTACTGACACAGGTCCATGAGTATACCCCTACCACCTTCATCCCCATTTCCCTCCCCCCCCCCACACTGTCTTGTCATCCGTTTACCTTTGTTGCCATAGGTGCTTGAAACACCTTAATTCCTAACAGGGGCGGACTGACAACTCATGGGGCCCCCGGGCACTAGGGGATCATGGGGCCCGTGTCTTTGCCCAAACTCAAAAAAGCCTATGAAAAAAGGTACCAGGGGCATCTCATGGGGCCCCCTACTGACCCCGGGCCCACCCCTGATTCCTAATAGTTATCTATATAGTTGGACTTTTTCCTATGTAACAACCTCTGGCGCAGACGATCCCCCTTGCTCACTGTTGGGCAACCATGCCTTGTTTGCTTTGTACTAGAAGCTCTGGTTCGCACACATGCAATTCTATTGCGTTTTAGAATGCATTGAATCGCATGAGAGGTTAAAATAACAGTTTTCTGTGGAGGCCGTTCACATACATGCGATCCAGCCGCAGTGTGATTTTGAAATGGGTCCCTGCAATTTTCAGAGCAGTGCGGGTGCGATTAACCAGCCATTTACACTTGACAATTTGCATCAGAATGACATCTGCACAGCTTTACAAAATTGCACTGAAAACAGCCAATTGCACATCATATTTGAATCAGGAACAACTCGTTTATGCCAAGGCCCCTGCGTGGGTGATCTATGTGCATAATTTGTGTTATTCTTGTTCTAAAATGTAAATAAAAATATTGAAATCGAAACCTGAAAGCACACAGTAAAAGCTACAGGTAATCTCCTAGATGGTAAGCTCCCAGGATCAGGGCCCTCCTAACCCTCTTGTATTGCACTGTATTGTTGCTGTATTGTCTCCCGTTATAGTCTAAAGTGCTGAGCAAACTGTTGGCGCTATATAAATCCTGTAGAATAACAACAACAAAAAATATTGAAGTTTACTAACACTCTCAATAAATGGTACAATACTGTACATGTCTTGGAATCAGAAATAATGGAAAGTCATTCTTACCAGAAGAGGAGGAACTACCAATGTGGCTAACAACACTGACAAGGCGATAGGAATGAGGAAGTTCTCCTGTCTGAGGGTGGAAAGCACAATATGATTAAACATGAAAAGTCAACTTATCACCCCTCTAATGCTTGTCTAAAAAAAAAACAAAAAACATTTTTTTTAAATCACGCATGTGTAAGAGCCACCACTCCTTTTCATTAAGATGCTGAATAAACTTAAAGTGGAGCTCTACCCAAAAAGGGATTATAGCGGGTACTCCATTTTGACAGGTACCTGCTCCCACTTCCACTACGATCGCCTAGGTGACTGGAAGCAAAAGTTGTCCTGCCTCCCCGTAGTCATCTGGGACACGCAATTCCCGGAACACTACGGGAGCATTCACAAGGCGCAGCGCAACTTACACATGCGCAGTGAGCGCCCGGCTGTGAAGCCGCAACCTGTCACAGCCCGGTGCCCATACTTAAGATGCTGGCGCTAGGGAGAGAGGACGGCCAGTAAAACTGGCTGTGATGAGCACACCACTGGCTTGACGGACAGGGGAGTGTCTGTTTTCTTTTTTTTTTCAGTTTTTGCAGCTGCTGCCTTTTTTTTCCATTTTAACTGGAGCTCCACATTAATACTAGAAATAAAGGTTACCTCTGCGTTTCTTTTAAGTTCCTCAGTTTCTTCTTCTGTGTACTCCATGTCAAAAATGTCCTCATTCCCAGAATCCTCATCCGACACCATCCCATCAATCATTGAGCTATTAAACTCTGTAATCAATAGGAAAATGAATCAGTTATTGCTGTTCTAATAAGCACCTAAATCATCGCCTTCTAAGATGAAGATTAAAAAATAAATTAAAAGTACAGTATTTTCTGGTGTATAAGACTACTTTTTATACTTAAAAATATACCCCAAAAATTGGGGGTCGTCGTATACTCGGGGTATAAAATGTGAACCTTGAGTTTGTTTGGGTCAAGCTGGATGCGTGTATGTACGGTAGCTGCGGCTACATACAGTATACACTGGGCCAATCACGGCGAGCGATGTATTCTACTAATGAATACAAAGCCTGCTCGGATTGGCTGAGTCAGAGAGGTGGGCTGATGATGTCACAACCTCAGCCAATCCGAGCAGGCTTTGTATTCATTAGTAGAATACATCGCTCGCCGTGATTGGCCCAGCGTATACTGTGTGTAGCCTCAGCTACCGTACATACACACATCCAGCGGTCTGATTACCGTAGGGACGTACCGGTATGTTTTGAAACAGCTTGGCTCAGTATACTGTATATACCGCACATCCAGCGGGCTGACAGATTAATCTGTCATATGGACATTTGTTTTGAGCCAGCTTGGCTCAGTGCTGTATACTGTATGTACATTACTGCACATCCAGCGGGCTGTATATATACTGTATACTGTATGTAGCCGAAGCTGCCGTATTACCGCACATCCAGCAGTAACCATCTGATTTGGAATTTGATCCATATGATGACTGTCTTACAAATGTATCACAAGATGTCATTCATGAACTTATGATGTCAGAGGATGAACATGAGGATTTTGAAGGATTTTAAGTACCGGTAAGTCATAACCATTTCAATAAAAAAATCTGATGTATTTAAATGATTTTACTTCGGAAGGGGGGTAGTCTTATACGGCAAGTATAGCCCAAAACCTATGTTTTAACTGGAAAATTAGGGGGTCGTCTTATACACCCAGTCGCCTTATACGCCGGAAAATACGGTCGTTATCTCACCTTGTAAACTCAGCTCTGTGGCTCGTTTTAAATCATCATCCTCCTTTTGCTCACGAGCCTCCTTTAAAAGTAATAAAAATGTACTTTAGCAATAGTAAGTTGCAGGAGCAAACAGCAGAAACCCAAATAAAGTGCCAAGTTGTTCTGGTCACAGCTTAGTAAGGACTCTTGCCCGTGTTCCCACGCACAATGTGATAGTTCTGGTGTCTTGTGATTGCCTGCTCAGTGATACAGTACTGCCCTGTGATTCAAAGAGTCACATAATGCCCCATACCCAAAAGTACCAGGTATTTCTCTTTGCTCCAGGTGTCTGAACAGAATGATGGGAAAGAAAACATATGCAGAAGGGAGGGTATTCAAAGCTGAATTCCAGGAACTCTGCAACTTTGAAAAAAGTGAACGCACTCCGAGTAAAGTCCAAAAAGACACGGCGCCGGCCGCTTGGCTCTTCTCTGCAGCAGAACCTTACCTGTTCCTCGGTCCAGCACTGTACAGTCTTCCGGAGCTGGCATCTTTAGTGTGGGCACCCACTATGACAGCCGGATGCCCACTGCACATGCGCGAGAAGCGCTGCACTTTGTGAATGGTCCGGCATCTTCTGGGACACATGAGAGGTCCCAGAAGACGCCAGACCATTTACAAAGCGAAGCGCTTCTCGCGTATGTGCAGTGGGCATCCGGCTGTCACTCCCACAACTCCGTGGAAGTGGAAGCGGGTACTTGTCAAATTCAGGTACCCGCTCCCCCTCCCTCCCCAAAGGTCCGCAGTCTCTGGTCATCCCCTGTACTGTGTCCGCAGTCTCTGGTCATCCCCTGTACTGTGTCCGCAGTCTCTGGTCATCCCCTGTACGGTGTCCGCAGTCTCTGGTCATCCCCTGTACGGTGTCCGCAGTCTCTGGTCATCCCCTGTACTATGTCCGCAGTCTCTGGTCATCCCCTGTACTGTGTCCGCAGTCTCTGGTCATCCCCTGTACGGTGTCCGCAGTCTCTGGTCATCCCCTGTACGGTGTCCGCAGTCTCTGGTCATCCCCTGTACTGTGTCCGCAGTCTCTGGTCGTCTCCTGTACTGTGTCCGCAGTCTCTGGTCATCTCCTGTACTGTGTCCACAGTCTCCGGTCATTTCCTGTACTGTGTCTGCAGTCCATTGGTTCAGAATACTTTTTTTCTTGGTTTTCCTCCTCTAACACCTAGGTGTGTTTTATGGAGCAAAAAATACAGTGTTTATATCTGACAGTTTTATTGTGCTCCAGTAACATAGCTTCCAGAGCTCCAACATTCAATTGAAGAGTCAGTGCAGCTACTATGCCTGCCCCTCCTCTTGCCCAATCACAGAAGCCTTTGTATTGTGTGAACTCATTCACAAAATGGAAAGGCTTCTGTGAGTGAGTAGTAGAGCTGAGAGATGGGCATAGCTGCTCTCTATGCTTCTCTCCTCTCTCTCAGACTGGAGTGTGGAGTGTATCCTCAGAGCCATAAACCTGTTGATAATCCCACCGGATATGCCAGGCAGCTATCAGGACGTAAATCATGGGGTATCAGCACTTTTTACAAAGTTGCTGAATTATAGAATTCAGCTTTAAAGCTGAACTCACGACTTAAGTTCATTCATGCACAGTTGTACAGGCTCTTCGCCTATGCTGAAATTTTCTACTCTGATATAACTGCACACTGAGATTCTCACAGTGTGCTTTAGAAACCTGCAGCAAGTCAGGTAGAACCCGTCTCATTTCAAGGCACGGTGATATCCAGCATTATCTAGCCCCTAAACTTAATGTCTCTGGCCCTTTCATTTATTGCAGAGCTTGACAAATTTGCTCTGAATCTAGGAGCCAGCTCAAAAGCCATTTTGTTTTTTAAACCAACAAAGTTTTATAACCACGAAGTTCACAGATTGGCTAATGCCAAAGGAAAAGGGAGTGAGGGAGAACTGTTCAGCACAGCAGCAGATCTACTTGGGGAAGGGGAGAATACACAGAGGTGCAAGTATGTGAAGGAAAAAAAAAACAAAACAAAAAAAAAAAAAAACTTTAGTTTTCAGATGTTAACCATTTGACTTCCAGAAGACTTACCCCCTTCATGACCAAGCCATTTTTGCTATGCAGCACTTTGCTACTTTAACTGAGATTTGCGCGGTCACGCAAAACTGTACACAAATGAAGTTTATATAATTTTTTTCACACAAACACACAAATAGAGCTTTCTCTTGGTGGTATTTGGTCACCACTGGGGTTTTTATCTTTTGCGCTACAAAAAAAACCCCCAAACCCTACAATATTTTTTACTTTTTGCTATAGGTCATATCGCATAATAAAATAACATTTCTTCATAAATTTAGGCCAAAATTTATTCTGCTACATAATTTTGGTAGGAAAAAAATCCCAATAAATGTATATTATTTGGTTTGCATGAACATTATAGCATCTACAAATGACCGTATATATACACACTGGAATTTTTTTTTATACTAGTAATGGTGGTGATGAGCGATAGTGGAACTGTGATAGTACAGCCAGCATTCAGTGAACAGTGCTAATAAAATGCACTGTCACTGTACTAATGACACTGGGCAGGAAGGGGTTAACAACTGGGACAATCAAAAGGGTTAACTGTGTGCCTAGGGAGTATAATGTAACAGCACTGTTTACTGTTTTACTAAAGGGATGTGTTGGTTTTCATCTCCCTTGTCAAAAGAAAATTTTTGACTTTTGCTATAAAGCATATAGTATTAAAAAAAAAAAAAATCAGAAATTAGGCCAAAATGTATTCTGCTCCATGTCTTTGCTAAAAAAAAAACCATCCCAATACATGTAAATTAATTGGTTTGCGTAAATGTTATAGCATCTACTAATGGTGGTATATATACTGAATTTTTTTTATACTAGTAATGGCGGCGATCAGCAACTTATGGTGGTATTGCGGCGGGCATTCTGACACTGGAGGGAGAACTGACTAACTGCCACTGGAAAACATTAAACAAGAATGGAGTACATGGGAGGACACCACGGAGGAAGCCATTGCTGTCCAAAAAGAATATTGCAGCACGTTTGAAGTTTGCAAAAGAGCACCTGGATGTTCCACAGCACTACTGGCAGAATATACTGAGGACAGATGAGACCAAGATTGAGTTGTTTGGGAAGAACACACAACACTATGTGTGGAGAAAAAAAGGCACAGCACACCAACATCAAAACCTCATCCCCACTGTAAAACATGGCGGAGGGAGCATCATGAATCAAAAATGTAGCGCTACAGACCCAAGATATTCCAATGAAGACAGATAGGTAGTTCATATGAATAAATGCCTAAACAAACATAACAGTTCATAAAAAGGGTGACTTTTAGTGATTTCTTCTCTGTCCTGCACTTCTGGTGCTCAGGCGTTGTGCAAAATAGTGCTGAGAGAATGCACACTCACCAGAACGCCCAGGAAAATGAGCGTTTAGTAATTATATTCCCCTTAGAGACATCAGCCGGTCAGGATAGGACAGTATGCTAGCCTCCCTCTAGAGCTCCTGGAAGTTACTGTGTGATCTCTCGGTAGGTGGTCTGTGGACTTCTCCTTGAGGACCACATACGTTCCTTACCCAGCGATGGCTGCAAATGAATACTCCCCAAGGGAGTCAAAACAAGGACGCCTCCATAGTGTAGTAGGTGATAACAGAGGTTTTATTACATAAAGCATCCAAGGTACACAACGGTGTGCATTCTCTCAGCACTATTTTGCACAACGCCTGAGCACCAGAAGTGCAGGACAGAGAAGAAATCACTAAAAGTCACCCTTTTTATGAACTGTTATGTTTGTTTAGGCATTTATTCATATGAACTACCTATCTGTCTTCATTGGAATATCTTGGGTCTGTAGCGCTACATTTTTGATTTATGGTATTTTTAAGGTGTATGGTAACCTGATGTATAGCTGCTGCAATTAGGTGCGCTCGTATACATATTTTTTCTTTACCTGGAGGGAGCATCATGGTTTGGGGCTGCTTTGCTACCTCAGGGCCTGGACGGATTGTTGTCATTGATGGGAAAATGAATTCCAGAGTTTATCAAGACATTTTGCAGGAAAACGTACGACCATCTGTCCACCAACTGAAGCTCCACAGAGGATGGGTGATGCAACAGGACAATGACCCAAAGCATACAAGTAATTCAACAAAACAATGGCTGCAACAGCACAGAATACGCCTTCTGGAGTGGCCCAGTCAGAGTCCTGACCTCAACCCAATTGAAATGCTGTGGCATGACCTTTAGAGAGCGATTCACACCAGACATCCCAAGAATATTGCTACACTGAAACAGTTTTGTGAAGAGGAGTGGTCCAAAATGACTCCAGATCGTTGTGCAGGTCTGATCTGCAACTACAGGAAACGTTTGGTTGAGGTTATTGCTCCCAAAGGAGGGTCAACCAGTTATTAAGTCCAAAGGTTCACATACTTTTTCCTCCCTGCACTGTGAATGTTTACACGTTATGTGCAATTAAACCATGGCAACATCTAATGTTTGTGTAGTATTATGTTCAGCAGACTGTGTTCTTCTATTGTTGTGACATAGATGACATTCAGAGCACATTTTATGCACAATTCATGCAGAACTCCACGTAATCCCAAGGGGTTCACATACTTTTTCTTGCAACTGTATGTTGTGTTTTACATTATGTGCTGTTGTGTTTTACTAGGGAGACAAGCTTCTTTGTATTGTTCTGCTGTGCAGAGCAATACAAAGCAGCCTGTTTGTGCTGACAGGGGAGAGATCTGTGTTTACACACAGACCTATCCCCTTTCACTGTTACTCTGTGATAGCCGGGTGCCGGCGGGGAATCTCAGGCCCGGGACGCAGTGATCGACAGCTGTAGCTGCCAATGGTGGCCCGGGTAGGGCAGCGCACGCCCCCTACCTGGAAATGCAAACTTACATGTATATATACACACATGATTCTGTGCAGCCATGCCGCGCTGTAGCAGTAGTTCTGCTATAGGGTGGAGGGGAAGCAGTTAAAGCACTGAAATTTTGCTCCCCTCACCTGTTCTTGAAGAGACTGTGCCAGAGCCTGCTGCAGCTCCTGTTCCTCTCGCTCTCTCTCCAGCTCATACTGCATCCACTCCACCTCATTCTGAGAGCCCTCTGGAGTCTTGTTCTCTTTATTCTCATCAAAGTCTTTGATCATGTCACTGTACTGGGTCACACCTGAAACAAGGAATACGTTCTCATTAATCTTCTCAGAATACAGAGAGCATTTGCTTCTCTGTCAGCTAGAAAACACACAAAATGCTAGTGCAAGCACCACCCTCAAACTGGTCAACACCCCCACATATAAAAATGGATCTCCATTTTGCAAATTTCTTCAATTATCCAATTGCATGCAAATGAAACAAGTAAACAGGAGTTTCCTTTTCACGTGACTGAACAGCGGAAGTAAACCATTTAGAAAATCAGCCTCAATGAATGCCCACAAATAACAGCCAAGGGCTCATGCACAGAGTTATAAAAATACTGAAACGTGAGCAGATCTTGCTGGCAGAAAGATCTTCTGTAAAAAAAAAAAAAATGCACCATAGTGCAAATGGATCACATGCATAGGTTAGTGTGATGTTGAGATGTGTACATGCACACATCTGTGCTGGTGAGCCAAATGTAAACAAAGTCACTTTATTAGAATGACAGAAAACCAAGATCCTGCCTAGTGTTCCTTAGCAACTTTTTTTTAAGGTTTATAAATGCACCCCTCCTCCCCCCATCCCATGCCTTGAATGAGTCATTTACTAGGTAGCGTCTGTGGCACATGTGACCCACAGTGGTGGATTCTAATCTCCAGTACTTGAGAATGGAAAGTTGAGTCAATCACAGACGGTGTGCTGGAGCTCCCTGCCCTGTCACATTTTTTTTTTCTCTTGGTGTCAGGAAAACTTGTCAGAAGTGACTCATGCAGATATAGGGATGATGCAGCAGAGAAAAAAAAAAAAAGACACTTAGTGCTCTGGATTGAGACAAGTACACATTATAGTGGGATATGCTTTGTTTATATTTCATGTCTGAGGTTTACAACCACAAAGTATTTGTAAACTTAAGTCCCAAACATCATGGCAATGCTTAACCACTGGCTTGCAAGCATACCATTCAGTTACAGATACCAATAAATACATTTTTCCCTCAAATTCATGAGCTGTGTCAGTTCATCTTCCATTATTAGGACTGTAAGTGGAGCCTCAAATCGATACTCAGCAGCACAGGAGCTGCTGTCAATCTCCGGCTAGGGGTGGGAGACATGTCTGCATAGTCAAAGGCAAACTAATAGAGTGCGTAGGACACCCTGTACATCAGTGGTTCTCAACCTTTGGGTCGCGACCCCTTTGGGGGTCGAACGACCCTTTCACAGGGGTCGCTTAAGACCATCGGAAAACACATATTTCTGATGTGTAAAGAGCAGCTACTGTGTAGAAAGCAGCTGCTGTGTTGAAAGCAGCAGTATTGGAGGTAAAAACACTTCATAAATTATAATTACTGGGTAAACAATTTTATGGTTGGGGGTCACCACAACATGAGGAACTGTATTAAAAGGTCAGGGCATTAGGAAGCTTGAGAACCACTGCTGTACATGGATGATACAAGACAAAAGTGCAGGACAACTCGACAACAAGAAACCAGGAAGTAATTTGGTTGTCTTGTCGTCATCATCAGAAAAAGAAACTTGTAGGATCGATAGATAAATTGGACACAAGAATAAAAATGCAGGTATTAGTGAATAGAACGTATATATGCAAAACTTTGTAAAGGTTGGCTGACACTTATGATGCCTAATAAATGTAAAGCCACAGCAGTGCAGAATGTTCTCCTCGCACACACCTGCATCTTTTACCACATTCGATTTCTGCTCTTCCAGCACCTCCATAGTTTGAGCAGTTTCCTGCAAGTCGTCATCGCCACCGAACCCAGTATCTGGACTGCTTGCAACTTTGTCCTCCTCTGGACTCACAGGACTGTCTTTTTTGCTCATTTCCAGAACGGCAGCCATTAAATCTTCATCATTCATGTCATCGAAACTTGTGTCACTGAGCTCTGGGCATTTGGGGCCTTCTGCTTTTGGTTTCTTTTACATAGAGAAGGAAAAAATAGCAAATATGTATTAAGAACAAAAGTTCCACACCACTTTATACCAGAGTTTTGCTGGTACTATTAAGTTTTCAACACAATTTAAAGACCAGACTTAACCACTTCCCGTCCGGACCATGTATATAAACGGCCGGAAGGGAGCAGTGCAGGGGCGGATGGCCGTTTATAAACATCCTCCCCGCTCACTGCTTGTGCGCGCTCCCTGGGAGCGCGTAGCACCGCGATCCGGTGCCCGCTGTGTGAAAAAAAAAAAATTAGAATTTTTGGTTATAAACTAATTTGGGTTATTTTTTTTACTAAAAACATAATTGAATAAATTGTGGCCAAGATTTCTGAAGAAAGATTATTTATTTGCAAAATGTTATAAGAAAAACACTTTCAAAATTTTTGGACTTTTTATTTATATAGAAAAAAAAATAAAAATTATTACCACCAAAATAAAGTTCTGTCTCAAAAAAATTCATATGGGTACAGTGTTGCATGACCGCGCAATTGTCAAAGTGTGATAGCACTGAAAGCTGGAAATTGGTCTGGACTGGAAGGGGGTAAAAGTGTCCAGACTTGAAGTGGTTAAAGTGTATGTGAACCCTGAACAATGAACATCTCTCCTCAATCATGAAGTGATCATTGTGCTCCCCAACTCTGCTAACCATGTTCAAGGTGCTAGAGGAACACCATGGTAGACAACAAGTCCTGGTGGGATCAGATCCCAGAGCTCAGAGTGCTATCCTTCCTCCTCCCTGAGTGTTCAGACTACCACAAAAATCAAATATAAATTTAGATACATATACTAGTCATGTGTCTCGCATACAAGTTACCCATGTTACTATAGCAATCAGGCAAACCAGAGTGCCACAGAGTTGCCCAATGAGTCTACATAGTGACACAAAACTCTTTGGACTAGTATCCTTAGGCAAACTTCTGGTTACAAAGGATTACCAAACAAACAGACAATCCAGAGAGGTCACCTGGTCCTCGGTCTGGCCCTCCTTTCCCTGCAAACTGGTGCTCAGTCTTTGGGAATTGGTCACGCATCTCTTCAAATGTTCGTCCTCACTTTCAGAGTCCAGACAAATAGTTGTGTTGCTTGCAGATTTAAACGGTTGTTTTCTAAATGGAGAATTTTATACTTTAAGAGAATGTATGGCAGTTTTGTATACAGTATATATTCTTCACATTCAGAACTAGAATTACATTTAAAAAATTGCAATTCATGTTTTATTTTGGATACATTTTGAATATTTGAAATTCACATTTGCAGTCAGCATGTATACTTTTTTTTGGGTTTTTTTTTAAATCTTTATTGCAAAAAAAGGTGCACAGACAATGATACCATGAAATGGTGCTCAACATAAGATAATGTACATCTCCTAAATTATAAGCTCTAACGAGCCTGGCCCTGTTTCCTCTTGTACCAAATTGTATTGTAACTGTAATGTTAATCTTCATTTTGTAAAGTGCTGAGAAAACTGCTGGCGCCATATAACTCCTATATAATACTATTAATAATCCATCACAACAAAATGAAGTACAATCATGTACCATAATCAACTTCCAGACCACTGAACAGCAATGTAATGCTGACGTCACGTATCGGTATGTCACCTTCTGCTCAACCACGTCACATGTTACACCTGCTGTGTGCACAGTGGGAGCCTGTTAGCAAGTCCCTGCCAATGATTCATGGATGGGACCTGATTGGGATCTGCTGTGTCCAATCACAGCCCAGAGCCCTGTGTTGACAATCAACACAGAGCTCTTTATAGAGGGAATGATCTCTGTTTCTCATCCCTGCCAAGCAGGGTGACAAACAAATATCTATTAGCAAAAGCAGCACACAATACACATATTGTTAGGCACACATTTAACCCCAGATGTTATCCCCTTCCCAGCCAGTGTCATTAGTACAGTGACAGTGTATATATTATCACTGTTCTGGTGTCACTGGCAGTAAGCTGCCCCCAGCGCCAGATAACCCGCCGCACTATTGCAGTCCCATTATAAGTCGCTAATCACTGCCAAAAAATAAAATTCCAATATATACCATCGTTTGTAGAAGCTATAACTTTAATGCTATAACTTTAATGCAAACCAATCAATATACACATTGGGATTTTTGTTTTTACCAAAGACATATAGCAGAATACATTCTGGCCTAAATTTATGAATACATTTGTTTACTGGATAGGTTTTTATAGCAGAAAGTAAAAAATATCAGGGTTTTTTTTTTCAAATTTCAGTCTTTTTCGTTAATATTGCAAAAAATTAAAAAAAACAGTGGTGATCAAACACCACCAAAAGAAAACTATTTGTGGGAATATAAATTTTGTTTGTGTAAAGCATTGCATGACCTTGTCAAAGTAACAGTGCCAAAAAGCAAAAAAATGGCCTGGTCATGAAGAGGGGTAAATCTTCTGGAGGTCAAGTGGCTAGTAGCCTGGAAAAGATGGAGGGAGGGAGTGTAGACAAAGGGCCTCAAGCATTATTTGACATAGTAAGAGTGGAGCAGCACCAAACATCTCAGGCCTCATAGAAGTGACTAATTGCCCCTCACCTACCCCTATTTTCTTGCTCATTTCAAAACAGGCCATAAGGAGATTCAATTACAGAGCTGCAGTCTGAGAACACACAGCTTCTGCTGTGCTGTCTCTTCAGGATACCAGTGTCAAGGATGCACCCTGTATTTAAATGTTTGCATGTAAAAGTAAGAAGTTACATAAATAATGAAAAGTATAAAATATTTTAAAAACATAAAAAACTTACACAATGTTCCAAACCATCAGTTTTCTTTTACATTTTCTCTAGTGAATCACTTCAAACATATTTGCAACCTTTGCTATAGCAAGGCTATTGCAATATGTACCCCCCTTTAACATAACATTTATCAAGTTCCTCTGGTATGTTTCAGTCGATCAGAGGTACCTTCGTGTATACCCAATACCCTCTAGATACTTTCTAAATAATCCTTCCTTTGAAGCAAAATTGAGAACCCAGATTGTACTAGAGATAGATGTAAATCACATACCGTGAAATAACATTATTAGCAGTGCAGGAATTTACCATCTGTGACGCTTTTAATGGACGGGAACTCCTGAATAGGTTAAACAAAATTAAAGGACACAGTCAGCATAAAACACCTTAAATAAATCATAGAGCATGAAGATTAATTTGAACAGAGATAACATTATTGAAAACCATGACTGTAAAAACCCAAGTGAGTTTTTTGCAACAATGTTTAAAAACAAAAACAGAACAGTAAAAAAAAAAAAAAAAAAACTAAAACAATTTTGCAGCAAAGTTTCATGGGAACAAAATATAAATATCGACAGTCTTCAAAAAACCTATAGATGTTTTAATTACCATCGATTTACAGCCAACATATAATACTTTGTCATCTTCTCAGCCGCTCCATGTGACACTCCACAGCAGCTTCTTCTCATCCACCTAACATGACACTCCTGCAGTCTTACGCGGTGGCTTTACAACCGTGAACAGTGACCGAGAAATGCTTCCTATTTTCATATTTGCACAGCAGTGGATGATAAAGAGAAGCCACTGTCAATGACAGTTGTAAAGCTGCCTCGCAAGAATACAGGAGTGTGGGGAAACTATATATACACACATATACATACACACATATTATATATATATATATATATATATATATATATATATATATACAGTCATGGCCGAAATTGTTGGCACCCTTGATATTTTTCCTGAAAATCAAGTATTTCACACAAAAAAGGTATTGCATTAACACATGTTTTGCTATACACATGTTTATTCCCTTTGTATGTATTGGAACAAATATAAAACAGAGGCAGAAAAGCAAATATGACATAATGTCACACAAAACCCCAAAAATGGGCTGGACAAAAGTATTGGCACCCTTAACTTAATATTTGGTTGCACACCCTTTGGAAAACATAACTGAAATCAGTCGCTTCCTATAACCATCAATAAGCTTCTGACACCTCTCACCCGGAATTTTGGACCACTCTTCCTTTGCAAACAGCTCCAGGTCTCTCTTATTGGAAGGACACCTTTTCCCAACAGCAATTTTAAGATCTCTCCACAGGTGTTCAATGGGATTTAGATCTGGGCTCATTGCTGGCCACTTCAGAACTCTCCAGCGCTTCTTTGCCATCCATTTCTGAGTGCTTTTTGACGTATGTTTGGGGTCATTGTCCTGCTGGAAGACCCAGGATCTTGGACGCAAACCCAGCTTTCTGACACTGGGCCCTACAGTGCGACCCAAAATCCTTTGGTAATCCTCAGATTTCATGATGCCTTGCACACAGTCAAGGCACCCAGTGCCAGAGGCAGCAAAACAACCCCAAAACATCATTGAACCTCCACCATATTTTACCGTAGGTACTGTGTTTTGTTCTTTGTAGCCACATTCCGTTTTCGGTAAACAGTAGAATGATGTGCTTTACCGAAAAGCTCTATCTTGGTCTCATCTGTCCACAAGACGTTTTCCCAGAAGGCTTTTGGCTTACTCAAGTACATTTTGGCAAACTGTAGTCTTGCTTTTTTATGTCTCTGTGTCAGCAGTGGGGTCCTCCTGGGTCTCCTGCCATAGCGTTTCATTTCATTTAAATGTCGACGGATAGTTCGCGCTGACACTGATGCTCCCTGAGCCTGCAGGACAGCTTGAATGTCTTTGGAACATGTTTGGGGCTGCTTATCCACCATCCGGACTATTCTGCGTTGCAATCTTTCATCAATTTTCCTCATCCGTCCACGACCAGGGAGATTAGCTACAGTGCCATGGGTTGCAAACTTCTTGATAATGTTGCGCACTGTGGACAAAGGCAAATCTAGTTCTCTGGAGATGGACTTGTAACCTTGAGATTGTTGATATTTTGCCACAATTTTGGTTCTCAGGTCCTCAGACAGTTCTCGTCTCCTCTTTCTGTTGTCCATGCTTAGTGTGGCACAGACAGACACACAATGCAAAGGTTAAGTGAACGTCTCTCCTTTTTATCTGCTTTCAGGTGTGATTTCTATATTGCCCACACCTGTTACTTGCCCCAGGTGAGTTTACAGGAGCATCACATGCTTGTAACATTCTTATTTATCCGCAGTTGTGAAAGGGTGCCAATACTTTTGTCCAGCCCATTTTTGGAGGTTTGTGTGACATTATGTCGAATTTGCTTTCTTTCCTCCCTTTTTTTGTTTTGTCCCAATACACACAAAGGGAATAAACATGTGTATAGCAAAACATGTGTTAATGCAATACGTTTCGTGAGAAATACATGATTTCCTGGAGAAATATCAAGGGTGCCAACAATTTCGGCCATGACTGTATATATACACACACACACATATATATATATATATACACATACATACATACATACATACATACATATACACACGCACACATACACATATACACACGCACACTATCTCACAGAAGTGAGGCCCCCCCCCCCCCCCTTAAATATTTGTAAATCTTTGATTCTCTCTTTTCATGTGACAACACTGAAGAAATGACACTTTGCTACAATGACATAGTCAGTGTACAGCTTGTATAACATGTAAATTTGCTGTCCCCTCAAAATAACTCAACACACCGCCATTAATGTCTAAACCGCTGGCAACAAAAGTGAGTCCACCCCTAAGTGACAAGGTCCAAATTGGGCCCAATTAGCCCTTTTCCCTTAGTGTTACAAGGTCTCAGGTGTGAATGGGGAGCGGGTGTGTTACATTTGGTGTTGTTATCGCTCTCACTCTCTCATACTGGTCACTGGAAGTTCAACATGGCACCTCATGGCAAAAAACTCTCTGAGGATCTGGAAAAAAAAAAAAAAAAAAAAAAAAGAATTGTTGCTCTACATAAAGATGGCCTAGGCTATAAGTAGATTGCCAAGACCCTGAAACTGAGCTGCAGCACGGTGGCCAAGACCATACAGAGGTTTAACAGGACAGGTTCTATTCAGAACAGGCCTCGCCATGGTTGACCAAAGAAGTTGAGCGCACGTGCTCAGCGTCATATCCAGAGGTTGTCTTTGGGAAATAGACGTATGAGTGCTGCCAGCATTGCTGCAGAGGTTGAAGGGGTGGGGGGGGTCAGTCGGTCAGTGCTCAGACCATACGCCACACACTGCATCAATTGATCTGCATGGCTGTCGTCCCAGGAGGAAGCCTCTTCTAAAGATGATGCAGAAGAAAGCCTGCAAACAGTTTGCTGAGGACAAGCAGACTAAGGACATGGATTACTGGAGCCATGTCCCGTGGTCTGATGACACCAAGATAAACGTATTTAGTTCAGATGGTGTCAAGCGTGTGTGGCGGCAACCAGGTGAGTACAAAGACAAATGTGTCTTGCCTACAGTCAAGCATGGTGGTGGGAGCGTCATGGTCTGGGGCTGCATGAGTGCTGCCGGCACTGGGGGGCTAGAGTTCATTGAGGGAACCATGAATGCCAACATGTACTGTGACATACTGAAGCAGAGTATGATCCCCTCCCTTCGGAGACTGGGCCGCAGGGCAGTATTCCAACATGATAACGACCCCAAACACCTCCAAGACCACCACTGCCTTGCTAAAGAAGCTGAGGGTAAAGGTGATGGACTGACCAAGCATGTCTCCAGACCTGAACCCTATTGAGGATCTGTGGGGCATCCTCAAACGGAAGGTGGAGGAACGCAAGGTCTCTAACATCCACCAGCTCCGTGATGTCGTCATGGAGGAGGGGAAGAGGACTCCAGTGGCAACCTGTGAAGCTCTGGTGAACTCCATGTCCAAGAGGGTTAAGGCAGTGCAGGAAAATAATGGTGGCCACACAAAATATTGACACTTTTGGCCCAATTTGGACCTTGTCACTTAGGGGTGGACTCACTTTTGTTGCCAGCGGTTTAGACATTAATGGCTGTGTGTTGAGTTATTTTGAGGTGACAGCAAATTTACATGTTATACAAACTGTACACTGACTACGTCACATTGTAGCAAAGTGTCATTTCTTCAGTGTTGTCATATGAAAAGAGAGAATCAAATATTTACAAAAATGTGAGGGGTGCACTCACTTCTGGGAGATACACACGCGCACATCAGCCACTTTATTAGGTCCACCTGTTCCAATTGCTTGGTACCAAATTGCTAATCAGCCAATCACAAGGTAGGCATTTAGATGTAGCAAAGACGACTTGCTGAAGTTCAAACAGAGCATCAAAATAGGGAAGAAAGCAGTTGTGTGTGAAAATCCCAGTAGATCAGTTTTTGAAATCTTCAGACCAGCCCATTTAGCACCAACATCCATGGCACATTCAAAGTCACTTAAATCCCCTTTTCTTCCCCATTCTGATGCTTGGTTTGAACTTCAGCAAATTAGGTTGTGGTGTGCTGTCCTTCAATCAAGAGGTGTCATGGTATTTTATTTATAGTTTTGACTGGGGATATAGCAGAGCACTAAGCATTACTATTCCTGAACTTCATCAAGTCGTCTTCACCATCTCTAGATGCTTAAAATGCAATGCGTTGCTGCCATGCGATTGGCTGATTAGCAATTTATGTTACCAAGCAATTGAACAGTTGCACCCAATAAAATGGGTGGTGTGTGTCATATATATATACACACACATACATACATACATACATATATATACACACACACACACACACACACATACATATATATATACATATACATACACACATATACATACACACACATACCCTTTTGCAGCACACTTAGTGTGTTTAGCACATGCCCTGAAAAAATGTGAAAGTGGTTTAAATTCATAAGAAAAGACAGTACTGCGAGTGTATATATAGATTACACAGGAGCATCCTTACATTACAGTCTGTGCATTGCAGCTCAGAGATAGTGGTGGCCGCGTGCTCTCTGTACAATGTGATGACAGGGTGAGATATCGCGGTATGATCACTTGCTGGCCAACTTTGTTATTTAGTGAGAGGATCACATTGAAACTGTAACGCTTCAGGTGAAGAATCAATACCCTGCAGAAATAAGAGAAGCAGAAAATGTGATGTGAACATCTCACTACTCTTAATGGATACAAAAAGGATGGCAGCGATTCAACAATGCAGTATCCACAAAATAAATATGTAATGATCATTAATGGGTAGAATTATACTTTAAAACACCTCGATCAGCAAAAATTGGGTTGCCTCAACACAAGATACTCAAGGCTTGTGAAATCTCCAAAAAGGAGGAAAGGCATTTTATTTTTTTTCTCCTTCGCTACTGTCGGTGGGCCCCAGGGATCCTAACCATACTCTGAAGCTAGAGTACGTCAGTATTCCCCTGGGTCTAGGCAGCATGCATTCCTTGAATGGGTACCTCTGCAGCAAGTATCAATGCACAGGATAGCTTGTCTCCAAATCACAGGAGATAATGGAATTGGGGGGGGGGGGGGGGAGGTCAATGGTGAAGAAGGATCTGGGGGTTCTGGTAGATCACAAGCTTAATAATGGCATGCAATACCAAGCTGCGGTTTCTAAAGCGAGCAAAATCCTCTCTTGTATTAAAAGAAGTATAGACTCCAGAGAAAGAGATCATATTACAAAACCCCCCAACCCCCCCACTCCCAGTACAAATCATTAGTGAGACCTCATCTGGAATATGCAGTTTAGTTTTGGGCACCAATTCACAAAAAGAACATTGGGGAACTGGAGAAAGTACAGAGAAGGGCAACCAAACTGATAAGAGACATGGAGGAGCTCAGCTATGAGGAAAGATTAGAGAAACTGAATTTATTCTCTCTTGGGAAGAGGAGATTAAGGGGGGATATGATCTCCATGTATAATACATAAGGGGGATATTATCTCCATGTATAATACATAAGGGGGGATATGATCTCCATGTATAATACATAAGGGGGGATATGATCTCCATGTATAATACATAAGGGGGATATGATCTCCATGTATATTACATAAGGGGGGATATGATCTCCATGTATAATACATAAGGGGGGATATGATCCCCATGTATAATACATAAGGGGGGATATGATCCCCATGTATATTACATAAGGGGGATATGATCAACATGTATAGTACATAAGGGGGGATATGATCAACATGTATAGTACATAAGGGGGGATATGATCAACATGTATAGTACATAAGGGGGGATATGATCAACATGTATAATACAGAAGGGGGGATATGATCAACATGTAGAATACATAAGGGGGGATATGATCTCCATGTAGAATACATAAGGGGGGGATATGATCTCCATGTATAATACATAAGGGGGGATATGATCTCCATGTATAATACATAAGGGGGGATATGATCTCCATGTATAATACATAAGGGGGGATATGATCACCATGTATAAAACATAAGGGGGGATATGATCTCCATGTATATTACATAAGGGGGGATATGATCTCCATGTATATTACATAAGGGGGGATATGATCTCCATGTATATTACATAAGGGGGGATATGATCTCCATGTATAATACATAAGGGGGGATATGATCTCCATGTATAATACATAAGGGGGATATTATCTCCATGTATAATACATAAGGGGGGATATGATCAACATGTATAATACATAAAGGGGGGATATGATCTCCATGTATAAATACATCAGTGGTTCATATAGTGAACTCGGTGTAGAGCTATTCACCCTGAGGTCATCACAGAGGACAAGGGGGCACTCTTTACATCTGGAGGAAAAGAAATGTAATCTCCAAACACAGAAAGGTTTCTTTACAGTGAGAGCTGTGAAAATGTGGAATAGACTCCCTCAAGAGTTGGTTCTTGCCAGCTCAGAGGATTCCTTCAAAAAAAGTCCTGGATTCTTTCTTAGATACACAGAATATAACATTTATAGGTAAAGTTGATCCAGGGAATATCCGATTGCCTCTCGGGGGATCAGGAAGGAATTTTTTTCCCAGCAGGAGCAAATTGCATCGTGCTCTTCTGGGTTTTTTGCCTTCCTCTGGATCAACTGTGGGTGTAGGATTATAACTTTTTTTTCTATGGTTGAACTGGATGGACTTTTGTCTTTTTATGTAACTATGACATGTCATAATAAATAATAAGAATGCATTCAATTTGACTACCAGGTACAGACAAATACTTAAAGCTGAACTCCAGGTACCATATAACAGTAGTGAGTTAAAAAAAAAAAAAAAAAAAAAAACTGCACATATTGTCTACCCAGAATAGAAGTATTTCAACTGGGAAAGGCAGTTCTTTAACTCAAGCAGGCCTGGTTTTTCTGCACAGAGACATAATTCTGGAATACTGGAAGCTTCCTGGTTGGAGAAGACGGCAAAGTGGCAATCTCAATAGATTTTGGCTTCTGCTCCTTCACTGTCCAATAACAAGCTAGGATGAGTCCTAGACCAAGCTGTATTGCTCAAATACAATATTGTTTTGTAGAGAGGTCTCAGGAGTGCAGAACCTCGCTGTCTAGAAGTGCATGCATCGTAGAGAGGACTGAACAGACTTTCAAATCTGTTGGTAGATTAGACCTTTCCTGACTAACCTGTAAAAATATATAAGTTGACAAAACACTTACCTGGGCAACCTGCTGAATTTGTGTATTACAGTCGCTGACTTTCCATTGCACTTTTCACAAGAATATTCAAGATCTTCCATCTGTGAAATATTGAAAGATTTTAAATTTTCACAAAATTCATGCAAAATGCAAAACATATTTAAGGCCCCATTTAGTTGTCGAGAAGAGGAAATGAGCGTTCCCACTTGCAATTTTTTAGACACAATTCATACAGGTTTCTGTGCGTCTGACATAGGGCAGCCCATTCACTTCAATGGGCTGCCCTACGTGTGTTTGTTGCCCATAAGACGCTTCTACTCCATTTTTGGATGATGAGCTCTGTGATTTTTTAAAAGGTGAGGTTTGCCATGATTCTGTTGCACAACAAAATCGCAGTGTTTGGAGTGCCATTATGAATGCCACCCAAAAAATGCATTTCACGTTTTACCAGGATATGGAATTGCGGTGACTCCAAAATCACCAAGTGTAAATGCAGCCTAAGGAAGCACAGAAAATTGATCACTAAAGCTGCTTCTGTGACATATAGCCAAATATTTTATCACTTTAACTAGTGGGAAAAGACACTCTAGGTGCGCATAATTCAGGCAAGCCTTCACATCACACAACTGTTCAGAAATTAGCAAAGCTAAATCAATCTTTCAATCCAAATGAGCTAAATACTATTAGTGGGAAATGTAAACAAAAGGGTATGAATGGTCTTAAAGTACTTCTAAAGGCTCAAGGTTTTGTACCTTCATGCATTCTATGTATGAAGTTAAAAAACCTGTGTGCAGCAGCTCCCCCAGCCCCCTCAATACTTACCTAAGCTTCATGACGATCCAGCGAAGTGAATGACAGCCTCGGCTGTTCTAGGTCTCTGCCTCCCCATTGGCCGAGACAGCAAGCGGGAGCCATTGGCTCCTGCTGCTGTCAATCACAGCCAGTCAGCCAATGAGAAGAGAGAGAGAGGGGGTGGTGCAAAGTTATGGCCCCATGTGTGAATGGACACAGCTTGCTGTGGGGGCACCAGAAAAACAGGAGGAGACAGGAGAGCCTGCTGGGGACCCAAGAAAGAAAGATCAGGGCTGCTCTGTGCAAAACCACTACACTCAGCATGTAAGTATACACGTTTGTTATTTTACAGGAAAAAAAAACCAAACAAACACCTTTAGAATCGTTTTAAGCCTAGGACACATGATCAACAAATCGTACAAAAATATACAACTTTTGAAGCAATTGTACAGTAATCGGATTGTAAGTACACAGCTCTGGAGAGCCGATCAGGACAGGTTGCCCAAAATTATTCAAAAAAGGGTCAAGCACTAAAATTTTTCTAATGATAGCAGATTGTACGATTTTCATTTAATCAGCACAGTTTTTGGTCAACAATACAAATACATTACTTCCAAATTCTAATTCTGTCCCACGAGCATTTTTGTAACATTAGTAACCTCTTCATTTTCAATATGAGACTAATATTCAAAAACAAAAAGGACAATCATTAGTCCGATATTCTCATCGTGTGCGGGGCTTACTTTTTTTTTTCTTTTAAACAAAAGCAGCCTAAGTAAGCCTACTCCTTGCCAGCATGCTGCAGAAAAGGACATCTGCTCTGTATGTGGAAGCAGTGGTCTCTCTCCAGAGGTCAGACACGCTCCCCTGATGAGTAAAAGATAGAGCTCTCCAAGCAGCAAAGCTTACCTGCTAATTGGAGAGTTCTAACTCTGCAGCAGTGGGGGGGAAAAAATCAGACTTTTGCATGACCATCACTTCACTTCTTCCACACAGAACCTGGATTTTTTTTTAGCAGATATAAACGGAAAATTCAATTGGGCTTTGAATTAACAGTGCATGAATGTAAATATATTTCAGTAAACATACCCTAAAAAAGAGATCTAGGGAATCCTGTATGGATCTCGAGGCTAATAGCTTTTTTCTTCGTGGTAGATCAATGGAGAGATCATTGAATTGTTCCCGTTTTATCACAATTTCACCACACCTGCATTAAACACAATCAATTCAAAACACAACTTAAATTAAAAGGTATTTAAATTTTTTTTTTTTTTTTTGTAGTGAAGCAAGTCATTCTGCAAAAGCCAACAAATAATAAATTCTGCTTGGTGGCTACGAGTTACTACAACAAATATTGAGAATTCCGGAACAAGACATTAGATTAAAGACTCCCATTTAGATTAGGTGATAGCTGCTATTGACTCCTGAAAAAGTCCTAAGACAGTGGATAGCGCCATACGGTTTAAAAGCAGGCCTGTCACGTCATCTATTCGTCGTACAAATGAATACAGTTGAAGAGCAGGCACCAGAAGGCTCTTCAAAATACTTTTAGCCCTCTAAAAAATTGTTGTGTAACCTCCCATCCCAGATGGGTTTTTTTTAATCAGTGGAACAGGATGGGACTTAGACCCAAGTCAGAAGATTCATTATCCAGAATAGCCGCTCAATCTAACTCCTGAGAACAGTTGGAAAAAAAAAATTTCAGGCTCTGTGGGACCCTTTCTAAAGTCAACTCTTGACATTAGTGAACAGTGGGAAGAATGTCCCCTTTCAATGGTGGTCCAAATACCACCTTTACAGATGAGTAAAGATCATTGTTGTGAAGCCACTGACTATGCCAAGTGGCGGTGGCCCTAGAACTATGAAGGCACCATCAAATAAGAGGTCAATAAGCAACAGCACAATGAACCCCCTGCAAACTTCAGAGAAACCCCTACTGAGCATGGCTTGTCTGAGGAACCCTTGAAATAATTATCAGGTCTTGGGGAACCTTGGCTAAAAAGGATTACACGTTTAGCTCAAGGTACTCTCTAGCACGGATCAGTGAGTTGAAGAAAACTTTAAATAAAAGAATAAGTAATGTGGCATAACTAGAGTACAACACCCTGGGCATATACTTTGGTTACAACGCCCTACAGAATTGCTTTTAGTAATAGATTCTTGAAATGAACAATGGCACAGAAAACGTATATGGGCCAGAAGTGCCTGATACAATTTGATAAAATCTGGGCTGACTGGGTAGAGGCTAGAGACCTAATGCTCTTGAATATTGAGTTTGTATGGTTCTTTATTACTGGAGTAATGTTTTCCAATGGGTGGCAGAATGGCAAGCAGGGGTCATATTTGTAACTCTGATCCAGTGTACACTATGTGAAGCTTTCAGGGATCCCTCTTTATCCCGGATCTTGATCTGATGCAAATTCGCCCCTCCTCCCTGGACCCTCATCCCCCCTGCCCCCTCCACCTTCAACCCCAGACCTCTGCAAGAACAACGCTTTTGTTGATATGGTACCTTTTCTATACTTGCTGTCAGGGTGGATTTGATTTAAATCAAACTGATTTAAATCACGATTGAAATCCTAGTTTTCTACATAAAGACTAATTCTTGCTGGCATAACTTTAATATGCAAGTAGATGAAGATTTTTAGAACAACAACTTTTCATAGTTTTTTTATCCCCAGTTTAATAGGTTAATCATTCATATTTGGACAACTTTTCTGTTGTACTTAGGAAGGAGAAAAATAATCATTACCTTAATAATAACAATTTAAATAGATTTATTCAACTGAAACAATAACATTCCAGCATATGCTATTTGCTTAAACAAACATCCATGTTTGTTAACTAATTTGGCTAAACAAAATATATATATTTTAAGAAACTTAGACTGTCAGCCCCTCCCTCCTCACACTTAGTTTCACTTTCTTCTTTTGCAGATCTATTCCACTCCAAACAATCAGAAAAATATTGTTTCTATTCTATTCACTGAACTTCTTGAAACTTAGCACTGAAGGGGTTGATTCTGTATTCATAGGTTTGTAGAAGTTAGGATGAAGGTCTTTTTCTGAACTCTGTTCATGTTATAACATTTTTGCTGTGAAGAAGAGGCATGTGATCTCCGCTGAATCAAATTCAGTTTTGAGAACTGCAAAAGTAAACCAATCATCTGTGATAATATCTTGTAGGCAGAGAAACTGCCCAATAATCTTACAAAAACCTCTGGAAGAACATGACATTGTGAATGGATTCATGGAATTTATTTACCAAAAAAATTAAACCTATACAGCCTTATTCTACATAATTAAAAAACTAATCTTTATTTCATGATGGAATAACCTTTGGATGGTAATATATTTTCCTCAAAAAGCATTTTATTAAAAAAAATCAGATTTAAATAAAAAAAATCCGATTTTTTTTTAAAACAATCATTGATTTTTATCCACCCTGCTTGTTGTAAAACCTACTGATCTGTACTGTGGAATGATCTGCTGCTAATGTATGTGTGTGCGCATATCCTGTTATTTACCAGCAAACTATGTACCTTATGGTTAATGTTGGTGCTTTTAATATATGTGTTCTAAAAACTATTCTGTTAGGCCTCGTTCACACCATACGTGCAAAAAAAAAAAAAAAAACTGATGGAAACGGACATGCAGATTTCATTTGCAGAGACATCAGTTTGCATGCGTGCTTCAATGAGGTTTACATGTTGCAGATTCCTGAGCAGAAAAAAAATCTGCATGTGATATTGATATTGGTGTGAACAGGGCACATAAAAGAACAAATGATGCCCTTGCAGAACGCACGCAGAACAACTGATGTCTTTGCACACTGGTGTGAACCAGCCCTTAAAAATAATGATGCAGCTACTCACTCTCTGTATCCATGTATTGGCACCAACTGAGTTTTTTTTTTTTTTTTTTAAATCCAGGGTCCTAAAAGAAGATGTATGAGCTACAGCCAGATATTGGTGGAAGAATCCACAAACCAGTATACATGCAAAACAGAAAGCAAATGATCAGTCATCATTGAAAGTGTTTATATCACAAAGAAAAATAAAAAAAAATTATGAAATAGGGATTAAGAGGGTTAATGGACAAGTGAAGCAGAACTTCAACCGCCAACAGAAACCACGAGTTGTAAATGCACAGCCTGCACGGCTCCTGGGATCTTGTGTCCCAGACAATAAGGCAGAGTGGAAATTTATTAAAAGGTTTGAAACCACAATATTATGTACTTTAAAGTTAAAGTGGTTTGGAATTTAAAAAAAATAAATAAATAAAATTCAAAAATACATGCTTACATTTTACAGATAATGGAATGCTGAGCTTCAAATTCAAAATTGTTGATGACCGGACAAGTGTAGACACGGGTGGCAGTGATGTCATCTATGGCTTTCACTCCAGACGTATCATCTGAGGACAGTTCTGACTTCCAGGTTTTGTTCAGCTTTCCCATGTCTTCCTTTAGCTGATCAAGGCACTGGCTCAAGAATTCATGGGCATCCTAGAACAATGCAAGTCGCAGTGTTAAAGCACAACTCCGAGCAAACACCAAACCAAATAAATACATATATGGGAGCAACTTTACTTTCCAAAGGATCTGGCAGGCACAATGAAAGGAGAAGCGACAGACTGATGAGCTCATCTATTACGACTCTGATCTCTATCAACATTTTTCTTGTTCCAACATTAGAACTGACTATTCCTATTAATTGGCTAACTGACGGCATATGGTGCCAGGAGGGGTTTGCACACCATATATTGTGTCATTCTTGGTAGGAGCAAGGCCCACAAGGCTGAAACACGTTCACATTTGCTGTCTGGATATTGTGGTCTTTTATGGAAAATCAATAAATTATGAAGACTTAAGAGGAAGCAAGGAGTTGCAGATCATTTCTCTACTTGTGCTGCTTTTTCCTTCCTTTCTGAGCTATGCTGTACAGGGACTGCAAGAGCCTGATATGCAAATTCAGGTACTTACATGTATTAAAGAGTGCATCCCCCCTTCCTTCGTTAAAATGGTTTTCCCCCTAAATTCCCCTTATACCATTATTGCCGATTTATGCTGCATAAACGTACTTGCAATCCGAAGGAATCCTGCGTTTTTCCTCTGCAGCTACATAACTGGAACCGTGCTGTCATCTTTCTGCATGTCATTGGGAGCCGTAAACCAGCATCCCTATGATGTAGCGCCAGCTCTCATGCATGCACAGAGCGAGATCCATTGCTGGGACATGTAGTTTATATGTTGCCATAGTGAGATCTTGGAAAATGTCCCCTGCTGAAAAAAAAACTGCTGCCTCTTTGTATATATGACAAAGGCATCCCAGGTGGCTGCAGGAGAGAATAGCCTATGTGGCAGGAGTCAAGTTTCTTAGACAGAAAACGAAGCCCAGCTAAATCACTTTGGGCTGGTCCCTTTTGCAGGTATAACTATTTAAACTGTATAGGCACTTATTTTTAATGTTTTACAATCTAGTAATACGCTGTCTCACCCTGCTCTGCACATGCTCATTTGTTCTCTATTTTTAGGCACTGTGCCGAATTTGTAGAGGCCAATCAGCTGACAGCCTAAAGATTTAATGCTGCTCAGGACTCTGGGCTTCAGCAAAATGGCCGCAGGCAATTTACAGCACACCATCACCAGGACACCCGAATGGTTCAGCCTCTTACTAGAAATTCTGACCGAAACACACCGTTCATTATAAGCAACTCAAAAGCGAGATGAAAACGTAGGTCATGGAACCAGCAATCCTCATCCAGGTGGATATCAATCTTCCCCTTTAAAGATCTGAAATCGGTCCTAAAAGAAGACTCCCATCCAATATTTATGACATCACACGCTGAAGCTCCACCCGACGAGTTTCGTCATTAAATGACGACATCAATTGGATGACAAAACGAGTTGGGTGGAGCTTCGGCGTGTGACGTCATCACGTTTTTTGGAGGGACGGCGGCCATTTTCCTGGTTGGAAACTTGATTCAAATGCTGGTAACCATCCAAAACAATGTACGAGTACCTTGTAATTAAATAGGGTGATTTTATTACTTAAATACTACACCATGGGTGGCCTTTTTCTTTTATTCTACATCTAAATATTGGATGGGAGTCTTCTTTTAGGACCATTTCAGGTCTATAAAGGGGAAGATTAATATCCACCTGGATGAGGATAGCTGGTTCCATGATCTACATTTCATCTCCCATTTGAGTTGCCTATATTGACTGGTGTGTTTCGGTCAGAATTTCTGGTAAGAGGCTGAACCATTCAGGTGTCCTGGTGATGGTGGATCATGGGAATGTTTTTTGGACTTTAACTGGAACGGTTTTGATTTATTGGACTTAATGTTTTTTCATTAGCGTTGCAATTTTATTCATTTACCATTATGTTTATTGCCTGATGTGCGAGCTGCTTTTCTATGTTACTTTTTTAGATTAGTTTATTTATCCAAGCGCAGGTTATTTGTATTTGAATTTACAGCACACATTAATTTTGGTAGCATCATTATTAATGTGGAATGTACATTTCTTGCTAAAGAACATTTTTTTATCTAGTTGTTAAAAAGGTAAAGTTCCAGTTTAAAATCCTTACCTATTATAGACAGCAGCCTATACATTACCAATAAATAACAGATACAATGAGCACTGACATGGCAAAACAAAAAAGTGACAGATGCCAGTGTGCCAAGTGCGGTCACCTGACTACAGTAACTCTCTCTTTACTTTGCTGTGATTTATGCTACACGCTTCTTCATTTTCTTGAACGGAAATGAAGGGAAATCTCTTTTCACGGATACACAAGCAATATGAATCCATCAGGGGTTCTAACCCTTCCCCATGGTTTAGGCCGGGGTTCCTTTCTAAGCTCAGTTTACCTGAGGTGAAAAATAGCAGTCAATTATAGTGATCAGCTAATGAGCGGCGGTCTGATAGAAAATGTTTGCTGAATTGCCAAATGAATCCACCTTCCAAATCGTATATACTGTATGTACTGGTTACTTACATTCTGCATGTAGCCTGAAAATCGCTCGGCCGTGGCAGAGATGGCGCTCTTAACCTTCTTCAATAAATCTTTCTTCATTTCAGCGCTGCAGACATCCTTTTTGGCCAGCAAAAAGGCAAAGCGTCTGCAACACAAATAGCAAACTTCATGGTGACTGGCCATATGCAAGCAGGAAACAGTGCTATACTGTAAATTATATTATCCTGCAATAAACAACTGAAAAGCAGAGCCATACCTGATTAAAGCATTCATCGGGATCCTTTTGTATGGAATACCTTGCTTGAGCAGATCATTAGCAAATGGCTGCAGAGAAAACAGGGACTGCAGGATTGCATTCATGTAGCAAGTGTTCCCCAAGTTGGAAAAACTGTGCGGAGATAACCAGGTATAATATGTTACATCTCCAAACTGTGCATTAATGCCTAGGGCATAACTGCCTCACTTGGTATCGGTTTTAAAGGCTATCACAGCATAAACATAAAAAAGGCTTAATAATACAAAATAAATAGTTATATGAAAAGTTAATTACCCCAGAGCAACAAATCACTGTTTTCACTTAATCACTTCACTAAACTGCAATCTGATTGGCTGCTATGGGTAAAGCAATAGTAAAGTCGCAGGGGAATTAAAAAACAAAAAAAACAAAAAAAACCACAAAAGCTTTCCCACTGCAAGAAAATGTCATAATATGCACTCTGAGCTCTGGGATCTGATCATACCAGGACTTGTTGTCTACCATGGTGTTCCTCTAGCACCTTGAACATGGTTAATGGAGTTGGGGAGCAACACTGTACCCATATGAATTTAGCATTTTTTTTGAGACGGATAAAGCTTTATTTTGGTGGTATTCATTCACCACTGGGATTTAATTTTTTTTGCTATGTAAATGAAAAAGTCCAAAAATTTTGAAAAAAAGTGTTTTATAAAATTTTGCAAATAAATAGTATTTCATCATAAATCTTGGCCAAAATTTATTCTGTTATCTTTTTAGTAAAAAAAAAAAAAAAAATATATAACCCAAATTAGTTTATAACCAAAAATTATAATTTTTAAACTTTTTTTTTTTTTTACTTATTTTTATATTATGTTTTTTTTGGTAACAAACCATCACCCTAGCAGTACAGATTTTTTTTTTTTTTTTTTTTTATAAACACGGATTGCTTTTACACCCATAGAGGCTGTAAAAGCAATCATTTCTCCTTCTCTCTAGCATTCTTGCAGCCATTGAGAATTATACTGTGTGAGCTGTGATTAGTCACAGCTTGTCACATGGTACAAGGCTGTTGGGAATAGCCCTGTACCATGTGACCTCTGTGATCATTCACAGATTTCACACGTTGTAAGCAATGATGTCAGAAATGACATCTTGCTTACTACTCTGCATGTGATCACTGATTGACCAATCAGTGATCACATGATCGGGACCTCGCACAGTGCTTCTGTACGATGATTGGTGTTCCATTGTGTCTCCCACAAGCAGGGCATGGGGAGGCGTTTATAAACGGCCACCTGACCCTGTACTGCCACCATCCGGCCGTTTATATACATGAGCTGGACGGGAAGTGGTTAAAAACGAAGCCCTCCAGCGATCCGCTGTCACCTCTGACAGGGCTTCCATCTTCACTCAGTCTTCCTTAGGGGTTTGCAGGCTCTGGCCGTTTGAATGGCTGAGCTGTGATGACATAATTCCCGTGGCACCGCTCTCTCTCTCATTGGATGGCGTGCCGTCCATTGAAAGCACAGTGTGCATGCGCCGGTGACATCACCGGCTGCTACACAAGTAAATATCACCTAAAATGGTACACATTAGGAGATATTTACAGTACCTACAGCTAAGCCTTAATATAGGCTTATCTGTAGGTACAACATAAACAGCAAGTTTACTACTGGTTTAATAAACTCAGCATTAAGTCAATGTTATTTGCTCTGTCTTACTAAAGCTTCAGGACAATTCTGAACAAATATTTCAGTGTTAGGAAGCTCCAAGAACAACCTCCAACACTGAAGCTTACACAGGGTGGACTCTTGCAGTGGGGAGGTGGCAAGGAAGCGCGGATCCATGAGTATATCTTTATTGTGGAAGGCAAAAAAAACCCCCACTATTGGGAGACATTTGCAGTTTGCGCTCAGTAAGTAAAGAGATGGTATCCATATATTATATTGCCAAAAGTAATGGGAGACCCCTCCAAATCATTGGATTCAGGTGTTCCAATCCCCTCCATGGTCACAGGTGTACACAATCAAGCCCCTAGGCATGCAGACTACTTCTACAAACATTTGTGAAAGAATGGGTCGCTCTCAGGAGCTCAGCGACTCCAAGCGTGGTCCCGTGATAGGTTGTCACCTGTGCAATAAGTCCATCTGTGACATTTCCCGGCTACTAAATATTCCACGCTCAACTGTTAGTGGGAGTATAACAAAGTATAAGCAACTGGGAACAGCAGCAACTCAGCCATGAAGTGGTAGGCCACATAAAATGACAGAGCGGGGTCAGCGCATGCGCAGAAGTCGCCAACTGTTTGCAGAGTCAATAGCTAAAGACCTCCAAACTTGGTGTGACATTCAGATGAGCCCAACAACAGTGTGTAGAGAGCTTCATAGAATGGGTTGCCATGGCCGAACAGCTGCATCCAAGCCTTACATCACCAAGTGCAATGCAATCACGCTTCAGTCCGGCAATCCAATGAACGTGTCTGGGTTGGCGGTTGCCAGGAGAACGGTACTTGCCCGACTGCATTGTGCCAAGTGTAAAGTTTGGTGGAGGGGGGATTATGGTGTGGGGTTGTATTTCAGGGGTTGGGCTTGGCCCCCTTAGTTTCAGTGAAGGGAACTCTTAAGGCGTCAGCATACCAAGACATTTTGGACAATTTCATGCTCCCAACTTTTTGGGAAGAGTTTGGGGATGGCCCCTTCCTGTTCCAACATGACTGTACACCAGTGCACAAAGCAAGGTCCATAAAGACATGGAGGAGCCAGTTTGGGGTGGAGGAACTTGAGTGGCCTGCACAGAGTCCTGACCTCAACCCCATAGAATACCTTTGGGATGAACTGGAGCGGAGATTGTGAGCCAGGCCTTATCCAACATCAGTGCCTGACCTGACAAATGTGCTTCTGGAAGAATGGTCAAACCTTCCCATAGACACCCTCCTAAACCTTGTGGACAGCTTTCCCAGAAGAGTTGAAGCTGTTACAGGTGCAAAGGGCGGGTCCAACTCAATATTGAACCCTACGGACTAAAACTGGGATGCCATTAAAGTTCATGAGCATGTAAAGGCAGGCGGCCCAATACTTTTGGCAATATAATGCACATACACCATCCGTGTCAGGTCCACTTCCAAGTGTTCCTGTCAACAGACCCGCAGATCTCTGCTAGAAGCCAATACATTGATGGCAGAAAGAACTGTACATACCCTTGTAACTGTTGAGGTTGGGGGTGATTGGAGAAAACCCGGGGTTTGTTCCATCCTGTGTAGTCCTGATTGGGTCTCAGTTTCTTCACAGACAGAGGGCTGGGCTGAGAAGGGAGGACCAAGCTTCTTTTAGCATTAGGCTGGGTAGATCCAGATGACCTGTAAGAGGGTAGGAGATACTGCTGTTAAACCCTTCATAAGACCCCTGAAATACATCTTTCATACCCAGTCTCTAAACAAAGAACTGTATTCGTTGCCCAAATCTTCTCTCCATCTGCTTGGTTTTATTTTATGCACAAAAACAGATGTAAACCTTTTTTTTCTTTCAAAAAAGAAAAAAGCCCTATTGAATGAGGCTTTATGAATGTAATGCTCTCTTAGCTGAATCAGCATTCTCACAATCAATCATTTATGAAAAAAAGTCCTGCTCAAGACAAGCAATCCAATAGTCTTCCTTTTAGCCTTACAGGCATACCACCCACTTAAAGCACTCAATACCTAAAGAGGCTCTACCACCAATATCTTCTCATTGTCCGGAATAAGCAGGGATACAACTATCCTCCCATGTAGCGTTCTGGGAACACCGCTCAAGTTAAACCCTCATTGTTGACATAGGATCTAACATGAATAATAGAGCATCATCTACATTTGCCACCTGTACTGATCATTAGATAAAAGTTAAATAAGGACACATGCATTCCAGTGCATTTAGGTGCATACCAGCGTATTTATTTTTTTTTAAGTGTTTTTGTGAGTTCTACTACAGTTCAGTGCATAACAAAAATGCAGCATGTTCAACATTTTTTTCTGCATTTGAACACACTAGAACTGACCCCACTGGAGTGAACCATGCCATTGGAACCCATTTAATCTACTGTCCATGCATTTTTGATGCAGAAAAAAAATGAACTGGACTGCATCTGGTGTGAACCATCCCTAAATAACATGTTATACTTACCCTCTCTGCGCAATTGTTTGCACAGAGCAGCTCTGATCCTCCTCTTCTAGGGTCCGCCTGCCAGTGCTCTGGCTCCTCCCCCTGCTGAGAGCCCCATAGCAAGCTATGGGGGCAATTGTGCAGACTCGCTCCTGAGCCGGCTGCATAGCCATTGACGCACAGTGCATGGCTCAGCCCCGCCCCATCCTCACTGGCTGTGATTGGCAGCAGTGGAAGTCAATGGCTCCCGCTGCTGTCTCTGAGCCAATGATGAGGGAGAGAGCTACTGCTCTTGGGATTCAGATTGGTCTCAGGTAAGTATTGGGGTGGGCTGTGGGGAGCTGCACACAGAAGGTATTTGACCTTTATGCATAAAATGCATGAAGGTAAAAAAACCCTTCAGCCTTTAGATCCACTTTAAATTTACAATATACAGTGGGGCAAAAAAGTATTTAGTCAGCCACCAATTGTACAAGTTCTCCCAGTTAATAAGATGAGAGAGGCCTGTAATTGGCATCATAGGTAGACCTCAACTATGAAAGAAAAAATGAGAAAAATCCAGACAATCACATTGGCTGATTTGGAAAGAATTTATTTGCAAATTATGGTGGAAAATAAGTATTTGGTGAATATCAAAAGTTCATCTCAATACTTTGTTATATATCCTTTGTTGGCAATGACAGAGGTCAAATGTTTCCTGTAAGTCTTCACAAGGTTGGCACACACTGTTGCTGGTATGTTGGCCCATCCTCCATGCAGATCTCCTCTAGAGCAGTGATGTTTTGGGGCTGTCGCTGGGCAACACGGACTTTCAACTCCCTCCAAAGGTTTTCTATGGGGTTGAGATCTGGAGACTGGCTAGGCCACTCCAGGACCTTGAAATGCTTCTTACGAAGCCACTCCTTCCTTGCCCGGGCAGTATGTTTGGGATCATTGTCATGTTGGAAGACCCAGCCACGTTTCATCTTCAATGCCCTTGCTGATGGAAGGAGGTTTTCACTCAAAATCTCACGATACATGGCCCCATTCATTTTGTCCTGTACATGGATCAGTCGTCCTGGTCTCTTTGCAGAAAAACAGCCCCAAAACATGATGTTGCCACCCCCATGCTTCACAGTAGGTATGGTGTTCCTTGGATGCAACTCAGCATTCTCTCTCCTCCAAACACGACGAGTTGTGTTTCTACCAAACAGTTCTATTTTGGTTTCATCTGACCATATGACATTCTCCCAATTCTCTTCTGGATCATCCAAATGCACTTTAGCAAACTTCAGACGGGCCCGGACATGTACTGGCTTAAGCAGGGGGACACGTCTGGCACAGCAGGATCGGAGTCCCTGGCGGCGTAGTGTGTTACTGATGGTAGCCTTTGTTCCGTTGGTCCCAGCTCTCTGCAGGTCATTCACTAGGTCCCCCCGTGTGGTCCTGGGATTTTTGCTCACCGTTCTTGTGATCATTTTGACCCCACGGGGTGAGATCTTGCGTGGAGCCCCAGATCGAGGGAGATTATCAGTGGTCTTGTATGTCTTCCATTTTCTAATTATTGCTCCCACAGTTGATTTGTTCACACCAAGCTGCTTGCCTATTGCAGATTCAGTCTTTCCAGCCTGGTGCAGGTCTACAATTTTGATTCTGGTGTCCTTCAACAGCTCCTTGGTCTTCACCATAGTGGAGTTTGGAGTGTGACTGTTTGAGGTTGTGGACAGGTGTCTTTTATACTGATAACAAGTTCAAAACAGGTGCCATTGATACATGTAATGAGTGCAGGACAGAGGAGCCTCTTGAAGAAGGTACAGGTCTGTGAGAGCCAGAAATCTTGCTTGTTTGTAGGTGACCAAATACTTATTTTCCACCATAATTTGCAAATAAATTCTTTCCAGATCAGCCAATGTGATTGTCTGGATTTGTTTTCTCATTTTGTCTCTCATAGTTGAGGTCTACCTATGATGCCAATTACAGGCCTCTCTCATCTTTTTAAGTGGGAGAACGTGCACAATTGGTGGCTGACTAAATATTTTGCCCCACTGTAGGTGGCACAATCAAATTCCCACCTACGAGATGTCTTTACGCTCTGCAATTGTCCACAAATCCCTCTACTGCTTCAATAAAATGCCACATTCCCCAAGTATTTGTACATAAATGGTTTTGAGCCCAGCTAACTTAAAATTTAAATTTTCCACTCTATCCGCTGGAATAGAAGGGAAATGCTTTCTAGCATCAAGAGGATGTTAAAAATATGTCCATGTGCAAACAGATTATCTGCATTTGTCCTTATTTATTTCAGGTACTTATATAGCGCTGTCAATTTACACAGCGCTTTACATATATATTGTACATTCACATCAGTCCCTAACCCTCAAGGGGCCTACAATCTAAAGGTGCCTAACTCACATTCATACATACACTTGCTAGGGACAATTTAGACAGGATCTATTTAACCTACCAGCATGTCTTTGGAGTGTGGGAGAAAACCAGAGTACCCGGAGGAAACCCACGCATGCACAGGGAGAACATGCAAACTCCAGGCAGGCGGTGCCATGGCTGGGATTTGAACCAACGACCCTAGTACTGCCAGGCGAAAGTGCTAATCATTTAGCCACCGTGCTGCCCATTTGTATTGATATGTATGTTATCCAAGTACCTTTACATGCCACTCATACTTTACTTAAATAAACTGCTTTAGGTGTGAAATGTAAAAAAATTTGAAAAGGTTTATTGTGAATGTGAAAGATCATACCTGTCTGAATAGGCGTTTCCTGTGGAATAATCCTTGGAAGTTGACCTGCTACTGTAAAATGATGAAGACTGCAGTGGCATTAATCCTGAAACAGGCAATTTAGAATACATTAGAATCTTACTTTTTACTTTGACATACATCTAAGTGCTAAGAGGACAACCATCAAAAACTGTTTATGAAAGGCAATTCTACCATATAAACTCCACATTCAAGACATCTGTCTGACATGGGCCTTTGAAGCCCATGCTCTAAGACAAATTCTAACAAATTTCTGTTGTTACCCTTCATGGACAACAAAACTGGCAGATACTTAAAGTGGAACTGCACTGTGCCTGAGCACCACAAAACACAAATGGTATTTAATTCATTTTTAACATTCAAAGCAAACTCCCCCATCCATCCATGTCTTCATGTTTTATTTTGCCAAGAAATCACTATGAAAAACAACCCCCATAGCATTTCTGGCCGTGGCAATCTTGAGTAAGGGCAGATAAATCATGTAGCATTTACTTCCTGGAATCCATCTGCTCTTAGTTCAGGCATGCAGGCAGGAGGGTGTGCTTAGCTGAGAAAAACCCTCCTTCCCTCCAAAGAACTCCTGAGATGTATGATATTTCCCTAGGCAAGAAACCAGGAAGTAACTGAAGAAAAAAAAAAAAAGTTTAACACAAGTCAAAATGATATACTTTATTATTTACTAATGCTAGCAGCATAGTGATTAAAAATATAGTCAATGTCGATTAAGAAAGTGAAGTTCCACTTCACGTACAAAAAAAACACAAACGTTTAACAAGTGTGAGCTGAACTCTTTCCCAATACTGTCTGACGGTGCATGTTATGTACCTACTGAAGTTTGCCAATTAACCTTCAATGTTACAAAAAAGTACTTCTGTGAAAGTGGTTGTAACCCTTAGACATGAAATATGAACAAAGCATTTCCCTCTATAATGTGTACTTGTCTCAATCTAGAGCACTAAGTATCATTTCTGTCTGCTGCTTCACTCCTCTGCTATCAGCATGAATCACTACTGACAAGTTTTTCTGCCGCCAAAAGAAAAATGGTGACGGGGAGGATCCTCCAGCAGATTGACAGCCTCAGCTCTGTTCCTGTGTAAATGCTGATTACATTCTTTCAAGATGTGAGCTTTGGTATTTGCATTCATCCTGTTTGAATCTCACAGTATTACTATATATATCTATATATATATATATATCTATATCTATATATATCTATATCTATATATATCTGATGCCCGCCTCACCACCTGCCCCCTCGACCCTATCCCCTCACAATTCCTACGACCTCCCTCCCCCTCCATCCTACGCTCCCTCACCCACATCTTTAATCTCTCCCTCTCCTCCGGCACTTTCCCCTCCCCTCTGAAGCATGCACACATCACCCCCATACTTAAAAAGCCCTCCCTGGACCCCAATGACCCGAACAACCTCAGACCCATCTCCCTGCTCCCACTTACATCTAAACTCCTCGAGCGCCTCGTCTACACCCGCCTATGCTCTCACCTCAACGACAACAACCTCCTCGATCCCCTACAGTCTGGCTTCCGTCCCCTACACTCCACCGAAACCGCCTTACTCAAACTCTCCAACGACCTTCTAACCGCCAAAGCTAATGGCCACTATTCAGTGCTCCTACTCCTTGACCTCTCTGCGGCCTTCGACACAGTTGACCACCCCCTCCTCCTCAAAATACTACACTCCCTCGGCCTCAGAGATTCTGCTCTCTCCTGGCTCTCATCCTACCTGTCACAACGCTCTTTCAGCGTTACCTATAATGCTACCACCTCCCCCTCACTCCCCCTCTCTGTTGGGGTCCCTCAAGGCTCTGTCCTCGGGCCCCTTCTCTTCTCCATCTACACCTCCTCCCTTGGCCAACTCATACACTCTCACGGCTTCAACTACCACCTCTATGCCGACGACACACAAATCTCTCTCTCAACCTCCCACCTCACCCCCTCGGTCTCTGCCCAAATCACACACCTACTGAGCGACATATCAGAATGGATGTCTCTCCACTTCCTTAAACTGAATCTCTCCAAAACCGAGCTCCTTGTCTTCCCCCCAGCCCGAACCCCACCCCCCATTGACTTCTACATCACATCCAACAACGCCAATATCAAACCCGCTCTGCAGGCCAGAGTACTTGGTGTCATTCTGGACTCCAACCTATCCTTCCAGCCCCAAGTCCAATCTTTAACAAACTCGTGCAGACTCCACCTCCGCAACATCGCCAAAATCCGCACGTTCCTAACCCCAGAAACCACTAAACAGCTCATCCACTCCCTCATCATATCACGACTCGACTACTGCAACTCCCTCCTCACAGGCCTGCCTCGCCGCTGGCTATCCCCGCTTCAGTCGATCCTGAATACGGCTGCCAGACTCATTCACCTTTCCAAACGCTCCGTTTCCGCCGCCCCCCTCTGCCAATCCCTCCACTGGCTTCCGATTGCGCAACGGATCAAATTTAAAATCCTAACACTGACGTACAAAGCTGTCCACCATACTGCCCCGAACTACATCACTGACCTAATATCCAAGTACCACCCAGCACGCACACTCCGCTCCTCACAAGACCTCCTTCTCTCTAGTTGCCTGGTCTCCTCCTCCCATGCCCGCCTCCAGGACTTCTCCAGGGTGTCACCCATCCTCTGGAACTCCCTGCCCCAACCCATCAGATTATCACCTACTCTCCTCTCCTTTAGGCGCACCCTGAAAACCCATCTCTTCAGGGAAGCCTACCTCACCCCCTGCTAACTTGCTGACCTCCTCCACTCTTCCTACCACTCCATCCCCCACAGCTATCTCCTCCTGTACCACTATCCCATCCCTTCTAGATTGTAAGCTCGAAAGAGCAGGGCCCTCGATCCCCTCATGTTTTGCATTGTATTGGTATTGTTCTGTCACATGTTCTGTCCCCCTTTGTAATGTACAGCGCTGAGCGAACTATTGGCGCTTTATAAATACTGTATAATAATAATATATATATATATATATATATATATATATATATATATATATATATATATATATATATATACATACACACACACACACACACACACACACAGTGGGGATCGAAAGTTTGGGCCAAGGAAAGAAGGAAAAATCTCCAAAAGGCATCAAATTACAGATTAGACATTCTTATAATATGTCAACAAAAGTTACATTTTATTTCCATCATTTACACTTTCAAAATAACAGAAAACAAAAACATGGTGTCTGCAAAAGTTTGGGCACCCTGCAGAGTTAATATCTTGTAAATTTTTAGCTGGGGTGCCCAAACTTTCGATCCCCACTGTATATATTATATATATATATTTTGTTTTTTTTTTCTCTCTGAACAAATCATCTTCCTATGGCGAGTGATCTCTGGTGGTCCTGGAGGTTGGAGGCTGATTTAAATTACAGTTTGGAGTTCTGAGGCATTTGTCTAACCTACAATTGGGGGATTTTAACTCTACCTGGTGATTGGAGGCCGATTCGAGGGGATCTAGGATTTCTGAGCCCAATTCTAAGGCGTTTTTTCATCAATATCTGGTGAGTGCGGAATGTGATTATAGCACAAATGGGTGTGAATACTAGTCAAGGGTCTTGGAACAAGGACTTTATTCTATTCACCACATTCTATTTTTGGAGTGGGACTATTCAACAATATAATTCTTTATATTATTTGAAAATTTTGTTTTGAGTTGCACATTTAATATTTGCTTTTTTTTATGTTTTTTGTTATTTTATTAGTGTTATCACTAAGGAGCAGCAGCATTTTTTTGGGAATTATTTCCCAATATCTTTTGGCGCTGATGATTTTTTGTTTAATAAGTATCATTTCTGTCTGCTGCTTCATTCCTCTGCTATCAGCATGAATCACTACTGACAAGTTTTCCTGACACCAAAAGAAAAATGGTGACAGGAGAAGGAACCTCCTGCAAATTGACAGCCTCAGCTCTGTTCTTGTGAGCTGTGCAATCAGCTCTCTCCACATTGAGCTCTGCAGTGTGTACTTTCAGCTCTTCATCCCCTTTTTTCTGACAGTCTAACAAGCTGTTTCAATTCTGCAGTTTGAACGGATGTAGAAAAGAGAATACTGTAGATAGAAAGGTACAACTTATGTAGGAGAATTTGCTTCATTTCTGCGTGTCACTTGAGGCTAGTCACTTAACTTGGTATGTCTAAGTTTACAACCACTTTAAAGGTATCTTTCAGTGCTTAGTTAACGCTTCCTGAACAATATAGTCTTCCCCACAACTATTTCTAGACTAGTGATATACAGTTGCAAGAAAAAGTATGTGAACCCTAGGGCCTAGCTAGGGCCTCACATACTTTTTCCTCCCTGCACTGTGAATGTTTACATGTTATATGCAATTAAACCATGGCAACATCTAATGTTTGTGTAGTATTATGTTCAGCAGACTGTGTTCTTCTATTGTTGTGACTTAGATGACGTTCAGAGCACATTTTATGCCCAATTCATGCAAAACTCCACGTAATCCCAAGGGGTTCACATACTTTTTCTTGCAACTGTAAGTAAATATTAACCATTTCCCACCAGAGCAGATAAGTAGCATCTTGGCGGCTGGGCTTTAACGTCCCTATGCAAACCTTTTCCCGTGCGCAGAGTGTGCTCCCAGCACAGTAACCGGCAGATATCGGAAAGCTTCCAATGCATACTTGCGATCTGGAACTTTCCGATCATGTGACCGCTGTGACTAGCGGTCACATGATCGGAAGGCCTGCCTCCACCTCCCAACAGTTAGAACCTTGTAAAAGGCCAGAAGGCAGTGGGGGAGGGAAGGGGTTAAAACATGTATGTGTACACAGGCAAAAAAAAAGGCACACACATTACAACCCAGATGTAAGATTTCCTTGCTTCACTGTGCAAGTGGGCAGCACTTTCGCCTGGCAGTACTAGGGTCATTGGTTGGAATCCCAGCCACGGCACCACCTGTCTGGAGTTTGCATGTTCTCCCTGTACCTGTGTGGGTTTCCTTCGGGTACTCCAAAGACATGCTGGTAGGTTAATTGGATCCTGTCTAAATTGGCCCCAATATATGTATGAATGTAAGTTAGGGACCTTAGATTGTACGCCCCTTGAGGGTTAGGGACCTTAGATTGTACGCCCCTTGAGGGTTAGGGACCTTAGATTGTACGCCCCTTGAGGGTTAGGGACCTTAGATTGTACGCCCCTTGAGGGTTAGGGACCTTAGATTGTACGCCCCTTGAGGGTTAGGGACCTTAGATTGTACGCCCCTTGAGGGTTAGGGACCTTAGATTGTACGCCCCTTGAGGGTTAGGGACCTTAGATTGTACGCCCCTTGAGGGTTAGGGACCTTAGATTGTACGCCCCTTGAAAGTTAGGGACTGATGTGAATGTACAATATATACGTGTAAAGTGCTGCTTAAAATTGACGGCGCTATACAAGTACCTGAAATAAAATAAGTGAAACAAAAAGGCACGTATATGGTGGTATTGTACCTGGACGATTTTCCTCCGCTTGCTTCAGATTCAGCTGTTTCTCTCGGCTGCTATTTAGGAATTTGCGTCCGGGATCTGTTAAGGCCTTATTGGTGCTGAGAAGAATCACAAATCAGGAAGCGTGAAGTTAAAATGAAGATCTTACACCTTTAAATGTCATAAAAGCCATGTTTAAATCACAACAAAGCAAGCTTGCCAAAATTATGGGAGCCCAGAGAATAACCGTGCAAACAAATCCTTTGGATGTGAACAGCGCGCCATAGAAATCCCGTGCAGTTAAGACACACAAGCCTGAAAATGCTTTCTTATAGAAACATGAATGGAGACAGTGATATGTGACGAGGTTTAGCCAGCTCACTCTTAAGCAACACAACTTATTACCAATGATATAGCAGCTGAAAGAGGGACAAGACACCTTGTGCTGACCACTGCCCATGGCAACCAATCACTATTCTTTTTTATTTTTGAAAGAATTCTAGCTCTGACACAAAGTAAAAAGCAAAAAACAAAACAAAAAACAAAAAAAGCAAAGGCATTACAACTATCCATATTTTATTAGGTGAAAACATAAAAGAAAGCACAAGTCTTCTACGATTGCCAGCAATCCTCTATCCTTTTATAGGCTTTGACTGGTAATCCCGACTGATAAATTCAGTTCCAGACACCAAAAAGTTGCCTAAAGTAAAATAGATCTCACTTGAAAATTCAGCATGAGAAGAAGGGGCTGACAAACAGGTAGATATCCGAAACCGGCACGGGGATCAACCCACCCAGTTTTGGACATTAACTCCCATATATGTTACGTTTTGTCAAAAGGATAAATTCACCCATTTTTAGGGTGCAACATGTAACGTGTTCTAGCATCTGCATCATCTCCCCCCCCCCATTCCCCCTTTTATGACAGTGGGCGGGGTTTCCTCTGCCTGCAGCCGCTGTCAAAATTTTAAAACAATGCAGCTCTGTGAGAGCCTGAGATTACATCCATCATCTGCTGATCCCTGGTGCAATGTTCTGCTCCTTAAAAAAAATAAATATTTTTACCTGGAAAAAAGTGCATTTTTTTTTTTAACCTTTAAAGTTTAGAAAAGAGAAGTTGTACTTTTCTTGTGGGTCACAGGAGTACAATTACTTTTGTCCTCTTATTGCCCGCTATTAGCTGACAGGGCAGAGCCACGTTAGGCTCTAGAAGGATCCTGACAATACTGTTGAGATCCACCCACCTACATGATTGACAGCTGGCGCTGCCTTTCAGTGCACAGCCGAGAGCCGGAGCCAGCCGCGCCCACCCCCTTCCCAGCCTGGTGCTCCAGTGAGTGTTGGAGGAGTAAAGTGGAGACAGGTGACAGACAGTCACTGCTCTCTGATCGGAGCAGAGCACTGAGCGATCAGCGGTCATGTGATCACTCAGCTACCGGTCTTAGGGCTAGTTTCCACCAGAATGTGATGCAAGAAAACTGCGTTCCATGTGCAGCGGGTATCAGTGCTAACTTAACATCACCTCAAATGCATTTCGCAAGTGTAGTGATCTTGTACTTGCAATCCAGTTGCTGTGCATTTTAAAGTAGTGCATGCACTACTTTTGGTGTAGTGCAGTGTGATTTCAGCCCATTCAAATGAATGGGCTGAAATCACACTGTACCCAGATTGCATGTGAATCGCACATCACATTCCTGGGTGTTTCATAGCGTGACCTGGCTCTTAGATCTGACATGGGACAGCTGCAGCATCACGCAGATGCTGCAGCATGGAAGTATGGATTTATTTTCCTTATCCTTTAAAGTGTTACTAAACCCACAACAGTAAAATCAGTCTGTATATGCAGTAAAGCATGATTGATATACTCACTGTGGAACCCAAGGGGTTAATCCTTTGCATTGTGTAAAGATGCTGTTTGATCCGGTCTTCTCTGATCCTCACCTATTTCCAGTGTATACCTCATATCTCCTAACATATCGTGTGGTGACACTGCACATGCTCAGTTCGGTGTGTATTGCTAGAGAGGTTTTTGGGTTTTTTTTCTGGGGAGAGTGCATGTGATCAGCACAGGGCCAATCAGCAGTGTCCAGACAGAGGTCAGGGGTTCTACATCCTCCTAGAGAAAACTCCTCCCACAAGCTTTAACCTGTGCTCTGCTGGACACTGAAAGAAATCAGAAGACTACTATATACTGCTGATCATAACAGGTATTTAGCAGTTTATATTTACTAAAATAACTGCATTTCCATGTTGTGTGTACTGCGGGAGAGCAGATCTAGTGAGTGCAGGGTCCGGGGGAGAGCAGATCTAGTGAGTGCAGGGTCCGGGGGAGAGCAGATCTAGTGAGTGCAGGGTCCGGGGGAGAGCAGATCTAGTGAGTGCAGGGTCCGGGGGAGAGCAGATCTAGTGAGTGCAGGGTCCGGGGGAGAGCAGATCTAGTGAGTGCAGGGTCCGGGGGAGAGCAGATCTAGTGAGTGCAGGGTCCGGGGGAGAGCAGATCTAGTGAGTGCAGGGTCCGGGGGAGAGCAGATCTAGTGAGTGCAGGGTCCGGGGGAGAGCAGATCTAGTGAGTGCAGGGTCCGGGGGAGAGCAGATCTAGTGAGTGCAGGGTCCGGGGGAGAGCAGATCTAGTGAGTGCAGGGTCCGGGGGAGAGCAGATCTAGTGAGTGCAGGGTCCGGGGGAGAGCAGATCTAGTGAGTGCAGGGTCCGGGGGAGAGCAGATCTAGTGAGTGCAGGGTCCGGGGGAGAGCAGATCTAGTGAGTGCAGGGTCCGGGGAAGAGCAGATCTAGTGAGTGCAGGGTCCGGGGAAGAGCAGATCTTGTGAGTGCAGGGTCCGGGGAAGAACAGATCTAGAGAGTGTAGGGTCCGGGGAGACCGGATATAGTGAATGCAGGGTCCGGGGAGACCAGATATAGTGAATGCAGGGTCCGGGGAGACCAGATATAGTGAATGCAGGGTCCGGGGAGACCAGATATAGTGAATGCAGGGTCCGGGGAGAGCAGATATAGTGAATGCAGGGTCCGGGGAGACCAGATATAGTGAATGCAGGGTCCAGGGAGACCAGATATAGTGAATGCAGGGTCCGGGGAGAGCAGATATAGTAAATGCAGGGTCCGGGGAGAGCAGATATAGTGAATGCAGGGTCCAGGGAGACCAGATATAGTGAATGCAGGGTCCAGGGAGACCAGATATAGTGAATGCAGGATCTGGGGTTTAGTAACACTTTAATCTACATTAGAAAGAATAAACCTGGTTGCCATGGACAACAGTCTCTCTTTCACACACACCCATGAAGTCCAATGTCTCTCCAGCAAACAAAAGTGTGCAACACCCACAACCAGACCAAACTCTTCTGCACTCCAGTGAACCCAATACCAAGTGTTGTCCATTTAATAGATGGTCTAAAGACACAAGGTTAGAAACAAAATATGGAGATAATAAGATAAAATTTCCAGTCCAGTTATCAAGTCACACAAAAAGGTAAGGCTTTAGTTAAATGTAGCATGGACTGGTAAACTGGGAAGGGATAACAAGTCTGTATGCACACACAAAAAAAGGGGTACAGTCTAAAAAAAAACTACATACACAAGGATAGTGTTTAGTATCTGTGCATTGCCTGAATAGGTCACAATAAACCTATAATTATTTGAATCTAAAATGTAAAGATTTTCCATTTCTAACCAGCATAAACAAAAAAAAGTTATCAACTATGGGCAGCTCCTCTATTTGGCCTTTTTAAAACAAGTCCACGGAGCCCAAAATTACCCCATCTTTCATCAGTCACCAAAAAAAAAAAAAAGACAAAAAAAACCAATCCATGAAACCATAGAGATAATCGGCAAATGATAAAATGTAACAACATCATCAATGAACCTGAATTGTGAGGTTGAGCTTGACAAATGGAGTTGAAATTTTACAGCAAAATAGATTAGGAGGGAAAAAATAAAAATAAAGCTGGAGCCTGGAAGCCAAGCAAATCAAAAGGCAGAACTCCAAGCAACCCGCTAGACCCAGCCGGTTGACTTGTGTCTCTACATACGTAGATGAATCATTCTCTTTAGGATAATCTTCTAGGTCAGAGCTCGGAGACTGCATTCTCTTCCTTTTTTCACTCCTGCGAGTGAAACACACAGTTTGGGTTTGTCCCAAGTCACCTATAGGCCAAGAGCTAGACTGACTTGGCATGAACAGCAGCATCTACAGCCAGAACGTTAAGGCGATTGTTAAAGTGGAACTTTACCCATAAAAACGTGATAAAAAAAATAAAAACGCTCTTTTGCCAGAAACACATTCCACAATAATTCTGCTACCAAAATGTGTGTGTGCTGTGTAAATTGCCTCCAGCATTGCTCCAGTTTCTTCTTGCTGGAGGCGGCCATTTGGTGAAGCCCAGAGCCCCTGAGCAGCAGTAAATCTTTTAGGTGGTCAGCAGATCGGCCCCTGAAACCCTTAAAGGGCCGGGAGGTGCCGGCGCCAAGGAACTAAAGGTGATCACCAGCTGTTTCTAGTAAAATGAAAAGTCAGCAGCTACAAATTCTGTAGCTGCCGAGTTTTAACAAACAGGTACTCACCAGCCCAAGGACCCAGCATTGGCATCACCTGTGGCAGTTCTTTGCCAGTCTTTGGGTCCCAGGCACCGCCATTTTGAGTGTGGGAAGACAGCCGTGACTTCCTGCTGGCTCCCCACTACACATAGGGTGAAAAGTACTGCACTTTTTTCAATGGCTCCGCAGCCTCCTGGGACCTTTGCGGTGCCCCTGAAGGTCGTGGGGCGGATCTTTCGCTTGGTTCTCCTAGGCCAGTGGTGGGCAACCTTTTTTTTTCAACTGAGCCAAATCTCGCCAAAACCACGATTGAAATTTATTTTGAGAGCCACATTTTTAAAACTGAAAATACATCCCCCATATAGTAATTCATCCCCCATATAGTAATTCATCCCCCCTATAGTAATTCATCCCCCATATAGTAATTCATCCCCCATATAGTAATTCATTCCCCCTATAGTAATTCATCCCCCCTATAGTAATTCATCCCCCATATAGTAATTCATCCCCCATATAGTAATTCATCCCCCCTATAGTAATTCATCCCCCCTATAGTAATTCATCCCCCCTATAGTAATTCATCCTCCCTATAGTAATTCATTCCCCATATTGTGTCAATTCACTTACCTTTGCTCCGCTCGTTCCTCTCGCCGTGTTCCCGCGCCGTTCCGGTCTTCAGGGCGGACTGTGAGAGGAGAGGAGTTCGTCACGCTGCCCCGCCTACATCCTGACAGCCAATGTTTGCCACGCTCCACGGGCCAGATTAAAAGGTCCGCCGGGCCGTAGTTTGCCCATTGCTGGGCTAGCTGCAGAGTCCTGACTTTTGGGGCGGCCGCCCGAGAGGAGGGAGGGGAGCGGGCGCCCGGCACACAGAAGAGCCGCATTAAAGTGTGTAAAGAGCAGCATGTGGCTCGCGAGCCGCGGCTTGCCGACCACTGTCCTAGGCAAGCCGATTGGAAGTGAGAGCAGCCAGGAAATACTTACCCATGCCCTGAAAAGAAAAAAAAAAAAAAACTATTTACGTTCGTGGAAGAGGAGGGAAAGAAAAGGAAAATTAGTGGAACTTCCGATTTTAAGTGACGTTTCACTTTAAAGCATGTGCTCTAGCAGGCAGTGCAAGAACTGTGAGATGTTCACCTATTGAACAGACACTCATTGCTAAGATTATATAACCATCTTGACTGACCATATAGGCAATGTAGAGAGTAAATAACAGTACGGATTCCCTTTAAAGCCTCATTTCAATTTTCATCATAAAGCTGGAACTCAAGCCAGATCACTAGGGCACTTATTTACATCTAAAGTTCATTCTGAGATCTTGCTTAGGCAAGCTTCCATACCTAGTTTCGGTTAGTCCGGTCCTATGTGGAGTAGATGTTACAGGTGCACTTCCACCCCGATTTGGCGTCATACCATTTAGTGCAGTTTTTCCAGGTATTCGTCCAGTATTAGTAAGTTGCTTCTTTACCGGTGTTTCTTCCTTGGTGTCAAAGCTCACTCTTTTGGTAGGAGTCTTGCAAGAAAAAAGAAAAAAAAAAAATGTTATGAGCAAAAAAACTTGTAACTTACTATACACTCAGATAAAATAATTTAGGGGGATAACCCTTTTTAAATATTCTATGTGTTTGTCTAGACCAGGGGTGGGCAAACTTTTTGACTTGAGGGCCGCAATGGGTTCATATATTGGACCCGGGGGCCGGACCAAGAGTAGATGAATGATGTGTATGTGTCATCCATAGTAAGTATAGTAATATTCCCCCATAGTAAGCATAGTAATTAATCCCCCATATAGTAATTCATCCCCCATAGTAATTCATCCCCCATATAGTAATTCATCCCCCATAGTAATTCATTCACTTACCTTTGATCCGCGTGTTCCCGCGCCGTTCCGGTCTTCAGGGCGGACTGTGAGAGGAGCCTAGCTCCCCTCACGTTCGTCACGCTGCCCCGCCTACACACATCCTGACAGCATCACGCTCCACGGGCCGGATTAAAAGGTCTGCCGGGCCGTATACGGCCCGCGGGCCGTAGTTTGCCCATTGCTGGTCTAGACATATTTTTCTCATAGTAGCCTTTTACTACATTCATGAGAATTACCTGGATGATTCTGCTAGTCAGATGCATGCTTGTGTGGCAAGTCAGCACGTCTGTTCTTGTTCAGAGATACAGGACACTGTGCCGATACACAGCCTGCTTGTATCTCCATAGTCAGTTCAGCACCCGCGTGTCCCCCTACGCCCTGCTGATTGACAGAAGCTCCCAGCAGAAGCCTCGCTGTCTAACTGTATTCTGGAGCGCTGCGCACACTGACCAAGAAGGTACTAAAATACACCATCTGCATCCTAATTTACACACTTCCCAGTTTAGGAAGAGGAAATAAAGAAAAAAAGGCATTGTGGTCACATGAACACAAAATAAAACCTTTGAAAATTAAATGTTTTCTGCTTTACAATGTGCTGCAGTACATTCACATAACAAAAGAAGTTTGGTAATCCAAAAAAAAAAAAAAAAAAAAAAGTCTTTCTATACTCAGGTGGATGCAGCACTTGTCCCCTGCTTCTTCTAAGACCAAGACTGCTGATCACTCAGTTCTCAGTCTTCCCTGAGAAGAGAGCCCTTGGCACTAACTCTCTGCTCTGCCCCTCCAGTGAGCGCTAGGCTGTGGAGGGTTCGGGAGTGGCTGGCAGATTGCTGGTGCCATGTAGGTCTCCTGCAGACTGTCAGTGTAATCTGACTGCCCATACACAGAACAAACACTTTACACTGCCAGGAAGAATCAATGAACTACCTAGAGAGCTCAACAGTGTCATGGTAGTTCTTGAGAACTACAAGCCAACAGTCGCAGAGGCTGTCGGGACTTACAGTTTCCCATTCACAGAACTCTCAATGTATGGTGCAGCCAGGCGGGCAGAGCGTTTTTAAAATTCTGACAGCTAGCATGGGGAAATTCTCCGCTAGCTCTCACAACAGGGAATCTTGGGGTGGGAGTGAGGAGGGGTGCAGGGGCTGGTTCTACAGGAACATGTTACACTCATATTTAGGGTGTAACATTTTACAAAAGGTAAAAAAAAAAAAAAAAAAAAAAAAAGGTACAGTGTCAAAGGTTAGGATGGCGTATACAGTTTCTAGGAACACACCCGTGATGGTGCGCGGCATCCGACCCCAGCCCTTCTCACCAACTCGGGACTGAAGGACCAGCCGATCTCAGTCCGCGCTGTCACTTGCGTAACAATGCCACTCTAAGCTACGCCATGCACAAAGATTTTCCAGCTCGCAGGACCACAATCTATGTGCCAGCAGCCTCCTTCAAGGCCTTCTCACAATTGGGTGTCCAAGACACCACCTTGGGTAGTTTCTTTTTGGTCAGGTCAGTCAAAGGTTTTGCCAGGCTACTATAGTTACATACAAACTTCCTATAGTAAGCGGCTGTCCCCAGGAATGACATAACCTGTTTTTTTTGGTTTGCGGGGTAGGCCAGGCCAGGATGGCCTCAACCTTTCCTGTCTCAGGCCTCGGGGTTTCTCCTCCTACCTGGTGTCCCAAATACTGGACATCTGTCATGCCTACCTGACACTTACTGGGTTTGACGGTCAGATTGACGGCTGTCAGTTTGTCCAGAACCTGTGACAGATGCACCAGATGTTCTTCCCAGGTGGGGCTGAACACGGCGATGTTGTCCAGGTAGGCTACTCCAAAGGGTTACAGCCCCTCCAGCAAATCATTCATGACTCTCTGGAAGGTAGCTGGGGCATTCTTCATCCCAAATGGCATAACGGTGAATTCGAACAAGCCGAATGGGGTGATGAAGTCAGACTTTTCCCGAGCCTCAGGAGCCAGAGGAATTTGCCATAACCCCCTGCTCAGATCCATGATTGTGATATAGCGGGCAGCCTCCAGCCTATACAACAATTCATCGATCCGGGGCATGGGGTAGGCCTCTGCAGTGGTGATGGCATTCAACTTCCTGTAGTCCACACAGAACCTGGTCGTCTGATCCTTTTTGGGGACCAGGACTACAAGGGATGCCCAGGCACTGTGGGACTTCTGAATCACCCCCAGCTGCAGCATTTCCTTAACCTATTTTTTCATATCAGCCAGCACCTCCAAAGAGACACGATAGGCTGATTGTTTAATAGGTGGATGGGCCCCTGTGTCCACATTGTGGACAGCGAGGTGTGTTCTTCCAGGCTTCCCAATAAACCTGCCCCCATATACTGCCAGCACTCTCTCCAGCCCAGGTACCTGAGTAGGGGTAAGGTGGTGGTTGATTGGGAGGGCTGACTCCACTTCCCTGGTGATAGCTAGCAGGTGTAGGAGGGGGTCAGCCTCCTCGAGCTCCGGTTGGCTGCAGACTGGCATTACGCTCAACGTGGGCTTTGATCATGTTAACATGGAAGGCCTTCTGCCGTCTGCTCCCTTCCCCCAACCTGACCAAGTAGGTGACATTATTCAGATGCTGGGTGATGGGGTACGGGCCTTCCCAGGCAGCTTGAAGTTTGTTCTGCCGCAAGGGAAGCAGAACATACACCTGCTGACCAATGTTGTATGTCCGCTCCCTGGCATTACGGTCATACCAACGCTTCTGCCTGGTCTGGGCCTGGGCTATATTTTCCCGTAGCATCCCCATGAGCGTCTCCATTTTATCCCTGAATTGTAGCACATAATCCACAACAGCGACTTCTGGGTCAACAATTTTGCCCTCCCAGGTCTCACGGATTAGGTCCAGAGGCCCTTTCACCCTCCGCCCGTACAGAAGTTCAAAGGGTGAAAAACCTGTGGACTCCTGAGGCACCTCTCTGTAATCAAATAGCAGATGAGGCAGATATCATTTCCAGTCCTTTCCCTGGGATTCCACACAGGTGCGCAACATTTGTTTCAAGGTGCCATTGAAACGATCGCACAAGCCATTTGCTTGTGGATGAGGAGGACTGGCCGTGATATGCGTCATCTGTATCTTTTGACAGAGAGCTTGCATCAAGTCGGACACAAACTGGGGCCCTTGATCGCTAATGAGCTTGGCTGGAAACACCACTCTGGTGAAAATCCCCAGCAGAGCATCCGCAACCTTGTCCGCCCGGAGGGAGGAGAGAGCCACAGCTTCGGGATACCGGGTGGCATAGTCAACCACTGTCAGGATATAACGTTTGCCTGAGCTGCTAGGGATGGATAGAGGCCCCACGATGTCCACTGCCACCCTCTTAAAAGGTTCGTCAATCACAGGCAGAGGTTGTAGTGGGGTTCCTGCCTTGACAACGCGCTGGCAGGTAACACAGGACCGACAGTAGTCAGCTATGTCAGAGAGCATGGTAGGCCAGTAAAAGTTGTGAACTAATCGCGCCCTGGTCTTAGTGATCCCCAGCTGCCCTGCTAAGGGAATTTCGTGAGCCACTTTCAGCAGCTCTCCCCTAAATTGATTAGGTACAACAAGCTGTCTCGTACCAATGTCAGCCCCACCCCCTTCGGTGGGCAAGCCCTCCCTATACAGCTTTCTTTGGTCCCAGTAAACCTTTTGTTTGTCATTCTCTGCAGGGGGGCGATCAGCCAGACTTCTGAGCTGCTCTAGGGTCTGGTCCGTCTGCAGTGCTGTCTCAAAGTCACAAGTCCTATGGCAAACAATGACAGCTGCTGAGACTCAATGGAGGCAGAATCCAGTGGGTCAGAACAAGGGGAGGGGTCAGAGACATCCTCCTGCTGTTCTGAGACCAGAGCCTGTGCCTTAGCCACCCTTGTAGCACTGCGGGTGACCACTAATATTGGTAATGCATCATTATTATCATTTACATTTGTAACATCAATGACACAGGAGTTCATTACCTCCCCATGCAAGGGGGTCTCCTCTCCTTCTCCAGGAGATGGACAATTCTGTAACCCCACTCTATTCCCAGCCCCCTCCCTCTGTCCATTCACAGGTTGCCCAGATATTAACCCAACATCTGCACATAGTACCTTGGTATGTTCAGAGAGTTCCAGGGGGGCATCCGGGGCGTCCTTAGCAGGTGCATAGTAGGAGATAAGAGTGCCTAGATCAGAACCCAATAGGACGGCTGTGGGGATTTCATTCGAGACTCCCACCTCTCTCATCCCCCTTCCTGCACCCCAATCAATGAACACATAGGCACGGGGTATGCGGGAACGGGTCCCCCCCACTCCGGTGAGGGTAAGGAACTTCTCTGGGATGATGTCCTTTTCCTCTATCACCTCTGGTCGGACTAAGGTGACTTCTGCCCCAGTGTCACGGAAACCAGTTACGGTCCGGTTGCCGACTACGACTGGCTGCAGGTTGGTGCTGGTTCCCCGAGGTTTACCACTGACAAACAGCACGGAAGAAGAGTTGCTGGCCGGCTGGCCAGGTGATGTCATCTTCTTCTGCTCAGGGCACTGCGTCCTGAGATGTCCGGGTTTCTCACAGGTGTAACATCTGCGATTGTCAGTCAGGAATGGCTTGGCCCCAAGTACTGCAGGTGCTGGGTGATGGGAAGCTTGATTCACCGGCGTAGGAGAGGTTGCTATGGGCGATTTCCCTCCTTTCCAGCCATTTGGAGGAGCTTTGCTGTGGTCAGAC